>NC_051162.1:32396660-32470464 GCF_013339745.2 Dermacentor silvarum
TATGAGCACGCCGTACTGGAGGCTCCGGGATTAATTTTGAACCACCTGGGGTCTTTTAACGTGCACTAACCATTCGCAAGCACACGGGCGTTTTTCGCATTTCGCCTCCATATAATTGCGACCCCGGGGCCGGGATCTCTCTGCAGATTCAGAGGAGTATATATATATATATATATATAATATATATATGCTCAGGATCTGCATTAAAGCCTTTGTTGAAAGTTAGCGCTTGTCCTGTCTCGACTTGTCCCTCGTCCCTACTACGCTGTTATTTTTTACTACGGCGAATAACCAACATGCCTAAAACTATTCCTTTATCAGGAAAATACGCCTCATTTATGAAAATACACTTCATTTTTATTATCATTATTAACTTTCGGTTGTCAAGTTGGGGGCGCGGCTTATGCGAGTGGTGCCCTTTCCCGAGCGTCTATATGGTTTGACCTGTGCTGTGTTCGGCTTTAATGCTTATTATATCTACAACTTATGCGGATACCGAACCATATGTTTGCAATCTTGCGGCGGCTACTCGCCGCGGTATAAGCTCCATGGCTGCTATGGCGTTGCGCTGCTGAGCTCGATGGCGCGGGTGCGATCCCGGTAGCGGCGGCCGCATTCCGATGGGGGCTTAACGCATCAACACTAGCGTATACCGTGCATATTGTGCGTGCTAAATAAACCCAGGTGGTTAAAAATAGTCCGAAGCCCTCCACAACGGCGGCACGCTTCATAATCAGATCGTACATATAGTTATGGTCGGGCACGTGAAATCCCAGAATTTAATTCACACAGAATTTAGCTTGCGACCGATACGGAAAGGGGTTTTGTTGAGCACTATCTGCAACGACAGAACGGTGTCGGGTAAGCTATAACGTTTATAGATACTCGGGTTGAGCGGGAACACTGCGGCTGCCAAGGCGAGGACAATACCCTCGCTCCGGGCAGGACACGTTAAATTTGTTCCACGGCCGAAGAGTATGACTCTACTCCGTCCTTCCCAGGGTACACTATCATCCGATTCGATAGCCCACCATCTTGCGGAAGCAAAGACCCCTGCGTGGAGGCATGGCCTCGCTCTTTATCGGCCCAGACATGCGCGCGGGCAGTAGTATCAGATACCACATGTCAATGGACTCGCGTGGCCGCTTATATACTACATGGACATGCAGTGCATTTCGCGCCCGCTCACTATGTTGGCACCAGGGCTTCTCTCGTATATATGTGTTGTGTCATCCCCATACTCGTATAATGCAGAGGGAAGACACCATGGCTCATGTCTGGACAACTTTTTTTTTTCGTTTGATAGATGTGCTTTGGGATATGCTCGAGCCTGAAGAACGTGTCGGATATTTGTTTTCTGCCACGTGCAAAAAATAAAGAAAAAAAAAGGTGAAAAAAAGTCCCGATGCAAATGTTGATAGAAGGAAAGAAAAGGAACTAGGGGGAGAGGCACTCTCAAGGTTAGCAAATGTTCCCTTATCTTAGTTAACTTTCCTTTCGCTCCATGTTTCTACTATCTCGAGTACTTCTTGATGTTAAATATAAGAAATAAACATGCCATGCCACGGTGACTTAGTGGCTGTGTCGTTCTGTTGTGCGAGCACTGGTTCGATTCACGGCCCCATTCTCTTGAGCGTAGAATTAAAAAAAAAAAGAAGAAACGCTCGCGTCACTGCGCCACGATTCCACATTAGAGGACCTCAGATTGTCGCGATTCATCCGGAGCCCTCCAATACGGCGACATTCACTATCTATGCTGTGCAGTTTCGTTGCGGTAATTTAATAGAAAATTTAATAGTTTTAATGCAACACATCTTAATAGGAAACATCGCTGAAATATAAGCGGAAGTAGATTGCGCTCAACTACTGCTGGCATTTATTGCCCGCATAAGAGCGACAGGGTACCACGCGGTAAGCCGGAGTTACAAATCTCACCACAGCCGTTGGCTCCGTGCATATTCTACCGGTGAAGTCGCTAGCGGCCCACATGTATAAGGCCGGTGTGTACGTAATTTGCGGCTAGTTATACGTAAGGTTTGGCGGAACGACAGCACATCGTTCTTAATAGAAGGTTTTGCTGTTCAACAACAAAGCATTTTGCTCGAGTGCAATTCTCAAGTGAAATAATAATAATAATAATAACGCGCTTACTTCGCGGCAGCCACACTAATCGTCAATCTATTGGATGATTTCGTGACCGAATACATCATCAATTTCGCGCCAAGCGCTTTGTCGCCCTCGCCATTTGCGTCATCATTAAATGATTACTTAGTGACCCCCAGACGCCGCTGTAACTCCGCGTTTCGAAGTATGATGGACAGTCGATAAAGGTGTGAAAATTACATGATTTTATGCGGATTTGCTGGAGACTTTATTGAAAGCAAGTCAAGTTGGTAGAATGACTCTTTGTGCATATTATGATGAGCCATCGTAATTAGAGAGTAATTAAACATCTAATTGTTGTACAGTCAGTCATGCTACGTTTCTTCATGAAAGGAACTGAATCAGTCAGCGACTTGAACTGCACGCGCAATGTAATTTAGTAAAAAGGCAAGCATTACTAAAAAAGAAACAAAAATCGCTATTGCTACTGACAGCTAGGCCTCTTGTTACACGTCCCGTGAAACGCCATAGTGCCTTCACCAGAGCTGTCGAGTCTGGATCACTCAGAAGTAAAATGGACGTACTTGAGGTATGCAGAATGTTGAATTTACCCTATATATATATAAGCCTAAAGCGACGTCGCCAAATGGTGCTCAGAGATCCCAGCGCACCACACGGCGATGAATCACTCGCGGCAGCCGAAACCCAATCAATCATTGGCCGTTCGAGCGCGAGCAGCGTTGACAGAAAAGGTAAACGAGCTTGGACACTACTTTACTTTTGTCAACTTGCCGCCGCTAGCCATTGCCAGATTTTTTAGAAGAAACGCGCCGAAGGAGAAAACAAGGCTCCAAGAAAGACAAGTTGAATTTCTTCCTTCGTTATTCTTTTTCATAAAAGTTGCGGCGGATCAGAAGTGGCGGTGAGCGATTGAATGACGTCATTGCAGGACCCCTAAGGCGTTCAGCCGGCGCGTCCTCCTTACGTGCTGAACTCAACAATAGATCAGAAGAATGGTACCCCGAGCCAGTTGGCGGCACCTTAAACGCATAACCTGACAGTGCAGAAGGGGAAGGGGTGAATGACACATCAGGCGCTCGTGCGCGTCTTCTCTTCCGTCACTAATCTATGTCCATAGACCGGAATTTGCAGCTCCTTAGGGGGCTGTCATCTTTTGCAGGGAACTGCGGAAATTGGCGGGAAGAACGAAAGAACCACGATAGTGATCAGCCTGTTCTTGTAGCGTGCTTGCCGCCGATTTCCGCTCGGCTGTGCACACAGTTAAATGGTGACAGGGCTAGAGATTAGGT
Source organism: Dermacentor silvarum (assembly GCF_013339745.2). Taxonomy (NCBI): domain Eukaryota; kingdom Metazoa; phylum Arthropoda; class Arachnida; order Ixodida; family Ixodidae; genus Dermacentor; species Dermacentor silvarum. Next base: position 32,400,074 of record NC_051162.1, read on the forward strand.
GCACTTACTCTAAACAGGCGTGTCAGAGTAACATATTATGGTCTGTATAGTGTATACGGTTTCTGTGACAGTCTAATTTTTAAGAACCACACTTCTTTAGCTACATTTTCCAATGAACTATTGCGCGCAAACCGAAAGGGTTTTTTGGTGCTTTGTAGATTTACATGTCCTCTTTTCTGTGTCCATTAGGGACACAAAACGTGTTGTTTTATCGCTTATTCCTCACAGCCATACTGTGGACAGCAAACGATATAAGTTGGAACGTTGCTGCCGATAAAGAAAACAAAGGACCAAAGAATCGGTTTCGCTGTGTAGCATCAGCAACTTGATACGTTGTCGGTTAACCGAGGCACTGCGGCTTCTTAAGTGAGTTGAATGATCTGGCTCGTGGTCGGATACTACATGCAGCCTGTAGAGGAGTATATTGTAGAGGCAGCATGCTCGACCGATTCGATAGCTAAAGTATTATTGCGCAACAAAAGGACAAGGACGGCAGAGAAGAACACACACACACACCAAGTGCAAACTTTTAGCTTTCCTTTTTTCAACATATCTAAAGAAGATCTTAGATATGTTGATGACTTTCTTAAGATATTTAGATATGTTGATGACTTTCTAATTTTTATTGACTGCTGTTCTGGTGCCTTCATTCTGGAAACAAAGAAAGCGTTAGAAACGTTTCAAAAGTGTTTAGTTCCCCTTCAAACTACTCACGAGTTGCCCGTGGAGAGGTCTATTCACTTTCTTGATCTTCGCCTGAGCTGTCAGGATAGCCACACGTGCTGGTCGTATGAGCCGTGAGCAAACAAGCCACTTCTGCCATATACGTCCGCACATTCTAAGCTTGTTAAGCGGGCTATCATCAGTTTGTGCTTCAAGAATGCCCTTGGCAAATATTGCTGCCATGTAGTGGACGCACGTTTTGAGAAACGAACTCGACGTTTGTCCTTGGCTGGATATCCCAAGCTGATGCAGGTGTCTGTCACGGAACGCATTTTACGAGAAGCGCGACCCAGTGCGCCGAAACCTGTTGCCGATGTCTCTCCCGGCAAACGGCCCAAAGTAAGTGTTGTACCCTACATGCACGGGATATCCCATAAATTGAAAAAGATTGCCCAAAGAGCAAATGTAATAGTGGCTTTTTCTGCTCCCAACAAGCTCGGCAAGCTTTGCAAGTTGACGGATCCAAATGCCGTCCCCCCCCCCCCCCCCCCCCCCGATAAGTGCACTAAGCATAACTGAAAAAAGTTCGTCGAGTGTGCTCACCGCGTGGTGTACAATCTCCCGCTTTCATGTGGGAAGCAATACATCGGGCAAACTGGGCGTTGCCTCAATGATCGGGCTCCGCGAACACCGCAATAATGTAAAAACTGGCACCGGTGGGTTCTTGGCGATTCATTGTCGCGATCACGGCTGCAAACAAATCGAGGACGAGTGCACGATTGTGTCCCGTGGCAGGACGCAGCTTATCCGTGAAATAACTGAAGCGCAGATGATTGCAAAATTGGGTGATAAGTGTGCTAGTTTCCCTTCACTGGCTCTCACAGAAAAATAACTAAGTTTCTTTGAGGCGGCATCACTTGACTCGTAACTATGTTACACGAATACGCAATCCTCTTTAGTTCGTGTAAGCGCCTGCGCAGTCTATACTGCTTCACACATATAAACTGACTCAGCGGCACAATAAATTTAGTTGAAAGTTTGCGCTTGGTGTGTGTGTGTGTTCTTCTCTGCCGTCCTTGTCCTTTTGTTGCGCAATAATACTTCAGTAATGGACTACCAAATTGTCCGGAATGCTGCTCTCTTTCCGATTCGATAGCCCATCATTTTGCAGAAGCGAAGATTCTGAGCGCACGACCTCACCCTTTATCAACTGAAATATGCACGCGAGCGTTTATATATTACATACCACATGTCAACGGACTCACTAGGCAAGCCTAATATGTATGAACGTGCATGCAGCGCATTTCCCACTCGCAGAAATCTCGTGCTTCTTTCATATTCATATATATCTCGCGTTGATCCGTCTCCTTATTCGTGCTGTTATATACGGAGTATAGAAAACCTGATCCACGTCTGGACAAGCTTTTTTTCTTCGTTATAGGCGTCCTTGAGGAAAAGCTCGAGCCTAACAATTTATAACGGGACACTAAAGAGAGAGAGAAAAAATGTTCTTAGCTGTGTGAGTAAATTTCCTTCCACAATGCAAAAACAGCCACTCTTACCGCGAGAGTGCTGTCTTGCTCTGGTTTCTTTTTGTTTTATTTGGCATTGTTATGACGTGCGAAACCTGGTATCGCAACGCAGAAGAAGTTTTGTGAATACCAGGCTATGTCTCAGATTATCTGAATAGACGCAGTGAGAAAGGCGGCGGTGTTCTATTGTTGACTATAGGAATGAGTTACAGTTCCAATCGTTGAAAGATTTTAGGCCTAATTACTACTGATCTTGAAATTGTGACTGTTCTTCATGATCGACCGTTTCTTTTTCTGCGTTGTATTACCCACTAAGAAGGAATGTGGTTTGTTTTCTTAAGACTTCGATAATATGTTATCCTAGATTAACTAGAGTGAACGATAATGACTACAGTTTAATTTTGGGTGGCGACACAAATATTAACGTGTTGCATGATAGCTTGATTCACAGGGGCATATGACGAGTGGTTAAATCAAATTCATGTATTGATACCATTGCTAGTCCTAATCGAATTCAAGGTGTCTGCGAAAGTTTGCGCTGTGTTTCCATCATGAATTTCGACGCACAAAACGCTGAGTCAGGTGTAATTATTGCTAGTGTGAGTGATCCCCATGCCTATTATTTTACTTGCTAGTTGATCTGTGTAGCCCTTCGTGTCTTTGTAAAGATCAAACTTCACATTTCAAGATATTCACCCATTTACACTTGAGAAATTCACACTTGAGCAAGTACAAAGTGAGTGCAGAATACCAGTTCGGATTCAGAAAAGGTCGCTCAACAGAAGTACCGTTATTGATGAAAAAAAAAAAAAAGAGATCATTCTGCGATGCTCTGAAGAAGATTGAGTTACATTTGGCGTCTTCATCAATTTTTCAAAAAGCTTTCGATACTACTAATCATAATACCGTACCATCAAAACTTGACATTTATGGTTTTAGGGGAACATTTCTGAACCTAATTAGAAGTTATTTACAGTATAGACATCAGACCGTTGTTGTAGGTAACAACTATTCAAATAATTCGACTGTATTCGCCGAGTTGCCTCAAGGAAGCATTCTAGGGCCTCTATTGTTTAACCTATATGTAAATGACATAACTAATACCAACACCAAAACACAACTTTTTATTTATGCCGACGACGCTAGTTTATTCATAACTTCTAAAAACGCGAGAGATCTGCTATGTATTGACAATGCTACACTAGAACAAATAAACAAGTGGAGCTCAATAAACTCATTAACTATTATTACTACCAAAACAAAAGGTGTTTTTTCAGTCAAAGAACAAGAAGCATAGCATCGATGGACATCTAAAAATTGGAACTTTTATGGTGGTAGAGGTAGTATCACCAATTAAAAACTTGGGTGTAATTTTCCAGGAGAACAGATTGTGGAATGACCATGTTGGCATCGTTGCTAACAAGCTTGCTCCGATTGTTGGGATACCAATAAGACTACGCTCCCTGTTACCATTAAGAGCAATGCTCCTACTTTATAATTATGTTCTTTTACCTCATGTAAATCATTGTCATCGCGCATGGGGCAACACGATCAGCTATGACATCAACGTTCTTTTTTTTATTGCAATAGAAAGTCGTCCGTACAATTTTAAACTCTTAAACCAAATACAGCGAAGCTGTATATGGCTATATTCCAGCGGATCGATGTTTGTAGACCAAAAGCCGTGGGCCGATCCCGAAGATAGTGAAATACCAGGCCGACCCGCGGCTGAGGTGAAGCAGGGTGCGAGCACTCCACCAACTTACAAACACAAGTTTAATATATTGTGTTCAAATACAACCTGTATGAGATATTAAGCTGATAAGAACAGATACTACACTTTAGACCCGCGTCGGCCATGTCTACGTTCGCTCCATACACGTGTACGCCATACTGCGTATTCAAACTAGTGCCTACCAATCTGAGTGTCTTCCGTCTCCTGACGCCATGCTCTACGTAGGCTCCTTTCCTCAGTTCTGATCTGACCTTTGAAATGGGTATGCCGCGTGTTGTACGGTCTGAAGAAGAACAGCGTGGCTACCAAGAACGACGTCGTGAATAGAAAACGGAATGGGAGCAGCGGCGGCGGAAGGAGGCCACCGACGATGAGCGGGCCGCAGACGCCAAGCGTCAGCGTGCTGCACGCTAGGACCGCGACGCGGAAAGAAGTGCGAACCGTCCACGTGGCCCCGATCCCGCAAACTTGGAACGTTTCACCGGAGCAACGGTCAATCACCACATACACAGCTTCACTGGATCATCCACCTTCACGGAGTGGAATGGCACTGAATTTTTTTTTTCTTTTGTAGCTTAGATATAAGGCCGATAAATTGTTCTATGATACAATTTTACTAAAACGTTTTCTTTTTTAACGGAAAGAGAAAGCAACGTTAATTTTCTCAAGTACCTGTCAGAACTATCATTAAATACAAAAAGTTGCAGCACAAGTCCCAGGGAAACTTAAATGGCATATTCAAGTTTCAAAGAACAAACTATACGGGAATCAAATTCTGCGCCGTGCGTTGTCATCATTACTCGGCTGTCTTCATTAATAACCTAGATTTATTAACCTTTCAATATGCATCCAAACTTGACGTTCATACTTTTATTTGCGTTTTTGTTTGCGTTGTCTGTTTGTTTTCTTCTCCTCTTTTTTTATTTTTTTTTGCTATGGGGGTAAACAGATTTCAAGGGGCAATTGCACAGTAACGCACATATTTATTGGTGTATTGCAATTAATGTTTGCCTTAAGCGAAAAGCGATTTATGTTTTGCATTTAAGAGTGTTTTTTTTTTCTGTATGTTGTATGAAATTCGTGCCTCTGCACCCATGTCGGTGTTTTCTGCTGTGCAAAAATAACTTTGAACATTGTCTCAACACACCTATTTGATATGTGCATTGTATTGCCCAGGTTAGGTGCTACATGCTTATATATATGTTCATGCGTTGTATTAACGCACGTTTTGGTAAGTGCTGCCAAAGAAACCCGTTGGGGACACTGATCTAGTCAAGCCGTATGTCTGGCTTTTTGTCTGTGCCTCTGTCATGTGTATCTTGTACGGATGCGAAATAAAGTTCAAGTTCTTTTAAGTTCTAAAGATGCCTCGTAAACGCACGTTGCGGTTGAACGCATTCGCTTCTTCGGACCGCCCCGTTACGACTATGTAGAAACAGGGAGAACCCGACTTCATGCGCCTTTCCGTGACACGAGCCTATATGGTTTATGTGGCCTGATTTAAAGTGCCTTTTTGTGAACTGTCTTATGTTGTGTCTATATACGTTAACTAATATCGTGTCTATTTATGTGACCAATCGTCCTTATTTCGGAGGCCTTTATGCTGCTCAGTGCCACCTTGCGTTGTACATATTCAGGTATTGTTTTAATAATTATTACTTTGTACTCAGTTAATGTGAAAATTAGCAATTGGTCCCACTTAAATGCGCCGACACCGAGTATTAACCAACCATGTATTAAAGAAAGAAAGAAAGGGTGGGGGGTTGAGGGGGAAGGTCCAGATAACAAACTCTTAATTTCCACTTGTCTACCCTGCACTCCGGGGTCGCACTTCGGAATTCTCAGAGAAAAGGACGGTCGTGGCTCCGAACGGTCGTTTCCTGTTTACCATTGAACGTGCCGATATCAGCGCGTTCACTTTGTGAGAAACGGGCACACACGGCTTCTTGCTCTGTGTGGCGACGTGACAACGCCGCCGGCGCGGACGTCATGCACGACGGCCTCCTCGCGTACCAACACCCGGAAACAAGAGGAAAACGCGTGCAAAATGACCGCGGCGTACGCAAACAACAGAACCGCGAGCACTCATCTTTCTCGGGTCGTGCGAACGTTCTGACGCTGGTTCCCCAGGCACCCTTTTCCTTTGAGGCATTCGGCATATACAGTCGCCACGACAGCTGTGTGCACTTCGTTTCCCACAGCTGTGCGGTTAGATTAGATATCGGTGGTTCGGTCCTGTTTTTCCAGCTCCTTTCTCGCCGCAGAAGAGCTGCTCCGGAGGTAATTGGACGCGGCTGTGGCTCGAACGGACACCCTGTCAGCAACAAGGCACGGAGCCCAGAAAGTTGCTTTAAGGTGTTCACAGTGACTCAAAAAAAAAAAAAAGAAAAATAGGTGAAACGTGACTAAATTTATTATGCATTCTTGTTTTACTCCAGCTTCTGTCTAACGTGCTTCAGCTGTGAATTTTCGTTCTGCGCAATGCACAAATAATGGTTTTGAACCGATTAATTGTCTGAACATATATTTTTTTCGTGTGCATACTGTATTGGTAGAATTACATTTTATGCACGTATTCTAGGTAATTACGTATTCATCTATGTGTTGTGTTTATTGCGTGCTTGGAATTAACGTGTTGCCAATTACCGATGGGAACACATGTAGTCGAGCCGAATTAGTGACTTTCTGGTCTGTGCCCGCCCCGTGTCGTCTGCACGTTGTATGGAAGCGAAATAAATAAGGTTTCATTGGATACTTATGCGCATGCGCATGTTGCTCTTTCCGGAAACGAAAGACGTTCCACCACCACTCGTTTACCTTCTTTAACTCTCTTCTTGCTCGATGTTCCGAATTGCTGATGTTTGTTCTTGGCTGCATATGATTATTTCGCTCAATTTTTGCTACATGATATGATCCGCCCTAGTTGCTTAGTGGCTGAGGTGTTGGGCTGCTTAACACGAAGTCGCGGGATCAAATCCCGGCCACGGCGGCCACATTTTGATGGGGGCGAAATGCGAAAACAACCGTGTACTTAGATTTAGATGCACGTTAAAACCCCAGGTGGTTCAATTTATTCCGGGGTCCCCCCCTACGGCGTGCCTTCGTGATTTTGGCACGTAAAACCTCATAATTTTTTTTCTACATGATATGCGAAAATGAATAACCGCTACACACAAAAGGTGACTAAATTTTTTATTTGCTCTGATTTTTATGAGACTTTGGACTATATACAGTCACGCTGCCTGCCAGCAAAGATTTACCATAAATTTTTTAAAAGGTTTATGGCAAAGTCATAATGTCATTTTAACGTGAATAAAACAAAAGCACTTCCGCGCCGCCACCTAGTAAAGCACACGCACGTACAACGCGTGCGCGCAAGCCCCCCCACACAGACGCGTGGCACGCAGGCACGCTAAATCGCTGTAGTCTTTCATCGCACATTTCTTATTTGACATGGGCTATAAGTCGCACACAGCGATCCAGTAGAGACTGCGTCATAGAGACAAGCTGCCACGCATCGCTTGAAATTGAGGCTCGCGCGGGTACATGCAAACATCAATTGTCTACTTCATGATCGAACATGCAGTAGTAATGCCTCCACGCTTGAGGCAGCCACTTTTCGGCCTCAGCTAGCTTAATTCGCGTGCCCGCTAAATTACTCTTAGTCCATCATTGTCCACCAGTGCCTTCGACAGTAATGTCCCGGACATGACGATTGCAACAAAACGTCTTGCAGGAAGGCGCTGAGAAATCTAAATGTATAGAAATTAAGTAAACGAAAGACCGAACAAGAAACCATCAATCGTGGAAGCGTGCTTCGAACAAACATCTGGGTAGGGCAGCTGGTGACTCATCATGTCCACCATTGAAAAATGCCAAGTGACAGAAAATAAAGGATAAATTTTCTTTCACATAATCTTCCTTAGAGATAGTTTGCAACGCTAGTGATCGAGTCCTGCTTCTACAGGGTCACCCCAAAAAGGACCCCAGTTTGAGATGTCAAACGAAGCAGTGACAAGTTATGAGTCATCCCCTTCTTCGTACAAGGGTCTATCGTTATTTCTGGTGAACGACAGTATCAGCGCGATGACTCATGCTTTCAGTAGGCTGATGCTGGAGTCATGCTGGTGACTCATGCTGGTGACTCATGCTCGAAAGTTGGCCGTGCAAAGCTAAAGGAAAAGTTCGGTGCGTGTAGAACTATTAAACGTGCTGCGGTGAGTCACTCAGGATGAGTCAGGCGGGTGAGTCAGGCGGGTGAGTCAGGCGGGTGAGTCATGCGGGCGGTGAAGAAGAGTCAGTGTAATCCTGGCTCACCATGTCCACCATTGAAACATGTCGGTGCGTGTTTAACTATTAAACGTGCTGAGGTGAGTCACTCAGGATGAGTCAGGCGGGTGAGTCATGTGGGCGGTGAAGAAGAGTCAGTGTAATCCTGGCTTCATTGTATGCTACATACAGAAGGAGAAACACAGGAAAGGCAATGAGGTTAGGCAGATGAGGTATGGTTTGCTACCCTTCACAGTAAGAAAAGCCATTTAAGAAGATAGGATGGGAGGAAGGTATGTATCGAAGCGGAAATCAGCGCACAATATTCTGAAGCGGAACACGTCACTATACCGGATTTTTATTTCTTTTTCTGGAAGGTCAACTTTTTCATAGAATCGCCTGCATGTGTCAGGTAGCACAAGTCTAACCCTTGATTTAAATTACTCGATGAGGCGACTATTACTTCTACGAGAAATAAATATGGCTAAATAAATAATTAACCTATTGACCCTATCCAACCTTATTTAATTATTTTACGGCACATATTTTAATCTACGAATTATAGCCGGAGAGTTCGCAAGGCGTATCCACTTGGCACGAATTCTCTGGACTGCAGCAGTTTCGAGATAATGATTTTCGAATTGTCCGACGAAGTGCATTGGTATTCCAGTTACTTTCGTGCTCCAATGCATAAAGCAGCGTTTTCTAAGAAGTAACTGGAACGCCAACGCATTTCGACGGACACTTCGAAAATGAATATCTCGAAATTGGTGCAGTCCTGAGAATTCGTTCCAAGTGGATGCGCCTTGCGAACTCACCTACTATAATTAGTAGATTGAAATATCTGTCGTAAAGTAATTAATTATAAAGCTTATTAGCGTAATTTTTCATGATTTAATATTTTAAGCATTTTGATTTCTCCTGGAAGTAATGGTCGCCTCATCGAGTAATATAGATCAAGGATTAGAACTGTGCTACCTGACGCAGGCGATTCTTGAAAACTTTGGACCGTCTAAAAAAAAAAAAAAAAAAGACATCCGGTATAGTGACGTGTGCCGCTTCAGACCGTTGTGCGCTGATTTCCGCGTCGATACATGCATACCTCCCATCCTATCTCTTGAAATTCCTTTTCTTACCGTGAAGGGTAGCAAACCATACCTCATCTGCTTAACCTCATTGCCTTTCCTGTGTTTCTCTTTCTGTATGTACCATACAATGAAGCCAGGATTACACTGAGTCTTCACCGCCCGCATGACTCACCAACCTGACTCATCCTGAGTGACTCACCTCAGCACGTTTATTAGTTAAACACGCACCGAGCTTTTCCTTCAGGTTTGCACGGCCAACTTTCGAGCATGAGTCACCAGCATGACTCCAGCATCAGCCTACTGAAAGCATGAGTCATCGCGCTGACACTGTCGTTCACCAGAAATAACGATAGACCCTTGTACGAAGAAGGGGATGACTCATAACTTGTCACTGCTTCGTTTGACCTTTCAAACTGGGGTCTTTTTTGGGGTGGCCCAGCAGAAGCATGACTCGATTACTAGCGTTGCAAACTATCTCTAAGGAAGATTACATGAAAGAAAATGTATCCTTTATTTTCAGTCACTTGGCATTTTTCAATGGTGGACATGATGATCGAGTCACCAGCTACCCTACCGAGATATTTGTTCGAAGCACGCTTCCACAATCCGCCTTTTGCATTGCGCTGAGGCGTCACCTAGCAGGCTCCGAGAAAAAATGTACGGCGTCGGGGCGCCGCGGGAAGCAGAGATGAAATGGTTGTGTGCATTTGTCAGTCGTTGTAATTTTTGTTTTGTGACTGGCCGCTTCCTGGACAGGACGCCAAGGCGGGCAACGACTCTGCTGAGACTTGCAACCGCAACTCGTCGAAAGATGATGACGGGATTTCGTGCAGCTATATATACGCCGACAAAACCAGTCACCGTGCGATGTGCCTCTGAACGAATACATCGTATACCGTAACGCGCACGACCGACCGGCCAATCGACGACTGCGAAGCTGCGCACCTCCGCCACCGGCGACACATACATCAGCTGCAGCTTCTGTTCCAAGCAAAATAACTTCCCCTAGATGAAGTGGTGCGTAAATTCTACATCTTATGAAAAACGATATCCACTGTCAAACGCTGAAACACGAACGAGAGCTCCGATACTTGTCGAGCTCAGCTGCAGTGCACGGCTACCGACGGCAGACGACCGGCTCGGCTGTGCTCGCATCGCAGCCGACGGCGCCGCTAATATCAGCGTATTTTCTTCTTTGTGTACAATTATTGCGAAGAGCGACAACAACGGTAAGAAAATATTGCGGCTTGTGAGCGTCGGCGATTCATTCCGAAGTGCCGTCCGCTTTAGCTTTAAGTGAACCGGCGAAGGCCTAGCGACGATATCGGCGCCGTCGAGCGATCGGTGGCGGTGACGCTGCCGCCCGAATGGGTCCCGGTCTCGTCCTCTCTACGGCAAGGAAATCTCGCCGTTCGCGAGGAAAACCACCGTCGAACGGCGGCCTGCGAATGGCAAACGGCGAGTTACCGTGCCGGTAACGTGGACAGGCCTTAGCCGAGACTATAGGCGCTTCTCGGCTACCCGCTGCCGTGCCAGCCCGTGCTCATGCGAAGCGTGCCGCGATAGACCGTGTGTTGCGCGAACGTCTGGAAAGGCCAACACTGTCGCACTCTGTTCGCGCAGCTAATCAGACCGCTAAGCCCGACTGTGTTGGAACGTGACTCATTTGGCACTTGCGTCGCGGGCTGTAATTTATAAGATTCGCAAAAAGGGCGCACAAGCGAGCAACACGACGAGGAAGAACAGGGAGCGCGCGTACCTGCTAGCAAACAAACCGGAAGTCGTAGGTTCTTAATTGTTTGACCAATGGACATCGTCACCGCCGTTGACATCAGCAGATGCACCCTGGTGACATCGTGACGACCGCTGGGGATACCGGAAAGGCCAGGAGAGGAGGACGGCATTAAAAAAAAATATTTTGGGGTGCGCTCGCGGCGCTGCAGCGCTTCAGCGTTTGGCATCGATGATCGTGACGGCATTCTGAACTCGATGCGCGTGTTTACTTGAAATGTTCAAAAAATATCTGAGGTGGTTTAGGGGCCCTTTAAGCAGAAACTTGGAGGTCAACAAAGAAGCTCGAGAACAAGTTAACCGCACAAAGAGCGATGGAACGAAAAAACTTAGGCCTAACGTTAAGAGACAGGAAGAGAGCGGCGTGGATCAGAGAACAAACGGGGATAGCCGATATTCTTTATATGTTGACATTAAGGGGGAAAATGGAGCTAGGCGGGCCATCTAATGCGTAGGATGGATAACCGGTGGATCATTACAGTTACGAACTCATATTCCTTCCTTATTGGAATGCCCAACAGCCATCCATGCGATATGTGCAGCAGCGATGAGACGCTCACACATTATCAGTGTCAGCCCGCGCTATAGGCACCGGGCGCGGGATGAATTTGGACCGGTGGCGCCTTCATGCGGCTTCGCCGTGAAAGTAATGGCATGTGGCGGCCGGGCCGCGCGCAGCAGGCGCTGCCGTGAAACTAAGTCTGATCAAACATGTTGCGTTTTTGGGTGCACCAACAGTTACTGAAACATGACTGAAGCTGGTTACGCCATTCAATTCAATCGTTGTTCATCGAGGCATGGCGTTTTTCAGGCGGAAAGTCTGTATATGTGCGGTCTGTAGGCAACAGTGCGTTCAGTGCTCAGAAATTGAAACGCGATACTCGAATCGCATGGTCGCCAGCGCTTTTTGCACTGACTGTGAGCGCTGGGGGCACCGAACTGATGCATTGTGGTGTAGAGGGAAAGCGAAAACCTTCGTAACGCATTATGACTGCATTTGGTCCCACGGCGCTCACCTGTGGTTCGAAAAGAAAAAAAAAAAAAACGGCGGCAGCCGCGCGCTGCCAGCGCTTCAATCGCTGGGTACTGTACATTTCCGACGCTGATTTGCTATGGTCTAGTTCTAACGTTAATAAGAGAGCCGTTCATACGCAAGAGCTTCGTGTCCCACTTGCGTGTCTTCGCCTCCACAGTGTAATGGCTCCGGAGCTTGGGCACCGAAGGCGAACACTCAGATTTGTAGTCATTTTGCCGTCTTATCAGTGTATCAGTCTTCCTTTTAATGTACATTTTCCTTCCTAGCTATTCCCAACTCTGGTTGAGTCCGGCAAATGACTGTGCTGTGCATCGACGGCGAACGCCAACTCAGTGGCGTGTTCACACTCGCCGCCACCGACGGCTCCCGTCGCGCTAAGCTACATAAAATGGGCCGTGACTGAAGATTGGGCTAGTTTATAAGCAATTAAGAATGGGGAAGCATTGCAAAGATAAAAGAACTACAACGGACAGAGAACGACTGACACATGTGCGATCGGCGAAGCAGCTCAAGAAACAGAATAAGGAAGACGTATGTCTCCTTTTTTTTCTGTCCATAATTGTTGTGTTCTTCGCCTATTTACATGATTAAATACGCGAGAATGTTAACGCGCACAGCAAAATAACATCTGGAACATAACTACTGGAGTTCCACGTCTTAGCTTGCCGCGGTGAGCTCCGTTCACGTGGTGCATTTGCATCGCAATTTGCGCTCGTTTTCTGCTTTATATACTACTTCATGCCACGAATGTGATCTGCCTCGCACAAGTGACGACCTTTCTCAAAAGAAGACACGCGTAAATGCGTTTTCCGGTGCGTCAGCCCTTATAACCCGCAGTGCCAAATCACTGGAAGCACCGAGCGCCTTGGTCCCGTCGTCTGCTTCACATGCCAGTGCTTTGACAGGTGCCGTTCGTGGCGCTGTTCGCCAGCATATCGTAGAGTCACTGGAAAATTTTTAGAGTATCGCATTTGTTTTCCGCGCGCCGCCGCCTGCCGCGGCCACCGGTGATTGGGGCGCTCGTGTCACGTGACCTTTTGCCGCCATATTTCTTCCAAGCCCTTTCAGTTGGCATGTCGAACCCGTAGCGTACGCACCGCGCACGGAGAGCACTTCGCCGTTTCGTTCAACGCTTGCGTTGCGCTTGCGAACACAGGCGTCAGCAATAACCCATCATCATGCCTGGTTGCTTTGCCTTCGGGTGTAGCAACCGAACGGAGTCCGGGAAGGCATTTTTCTCTATTCCGTGCGGGAAGGACGACGGTGAACGACGTTCTGCGTGGCTCCACAGAATTGGCCGCAATAACTTCGCGCCCTCGAAGAACACCCGCTTGTGCGAGGTAAGTTTCTTGAATAACTAGTTTGCTGGACAGTTATTGCTTTCAAGCGACTGTACTTGCGTGTGACCGCTAAACTTTACCTCTCCAGTTCACGCTCATCGCTCTGGGTGCGGCTATTGAACACTATGTAGCTAGCACACGTGGTTTTGAGTGAGCTGCTCTGTTCGCGTGGCTCGCTTTGTTTCACGCTATTGAAAATCGCCCAGTACCTATCTTTCAAGTAAGGTCTCCGGTTCGCGCGGCCCGCTCTGCTTTGCGCTTTGTTTCCAGCAAACTGTTCAGTTCGCGCGGCTTGCTTTGTTTTACGCTATTGAAAATTGCCCAGTACCTATGTTTCAAGTCACTTAGTGCTGTTGAAAACATCGCACTACGAACTTTCTAGCAAGCTCTCCACTGTTTCATTCGGTTTGCGCGCCGCGTTTGAAGAAAACGTACATACATGTCAAGCAACCTGCAGTGCTTGATTCGCGCGGCTCGATGGAAACAACAAACATGCATTTCAAGTGAGCATGTTGTGCTACAGAGTAAAAGGAGGTGGTTCCCATGAATAATGTGTTTTAAACAGGCACCAGGTCTATACAGAAAATGTTGCTTCAAAATGTCTTCTATTGATTTCCTGACTCTTTTTTTTTTGCGACTACTTACACTTTAGATATTTTAAGCACTGTCACAGGGTAGGTTTATTAACATTCCTATTTTTCTTTGTTTTCTCCATGGACAAACTATAGGACCATTTCATTCCCGATGATTTTGAGAAACCAAGAGTCGAATCGGAAGACCGGTATGCTGTTGTCATGCTTGACGAAATAAATTGTTGTTGTGACTGTTGTGAAATAAATATGTTGCTTGCCTCCACATCTTACTTTGTGACTGCATGCTGTTCTGAAAATGTGAATTTTGCTGACAGCATGAAGCAATTCGGGGACAAATGGTATGGTGTCCCTTATACAGGGAGGCTGTAAAATAGTAATTTTTATTGCAAACCTGCTACAGCATGATTACGAATGCTTGTCAACTGGCACAGCACCTCTATAAACAGCCTCATACATCTTTTTATGCCGTGAGTGCAGCGACAAGAACATCATTTAAAAAATAGAAGTGCTCAATGTTACAATTCCGTTTCAGAAACCTAGTTTTTACCGTGTCTTCGCAACTTTTTTTTTTCGAAAACGTCTTTTTGTGTTAATGATCCGATTCACATAAAGGGTACACAATAAAAGGAGCATGATCGAAAATAAATATAGGAAAACGGCACCACTGTTTAGTACTGGCAATGTCAACACAATACTCCAGAACACAGTAACAGATTGGAAATAAGTGCACTAGAAGGTTGACATTATCAAAGGTATAAAAAAAAAAACATTCGTACACATTCATTATAGCCGTATGCGGATACCTGCTTGAGTTTCGCGTGAATTAAAAGCTTTTAACCAGTCGTTTACAACGTTACCTTCAGAGAGCTTATTTCACAAATCGACGAGAACATTACAAGCACGCATTCGCAAACACTCCAGTATCCGCAAGACGCGAAGTTTGCTTGCAGAGGCTGCTGGCGTTTTATCACTGATACGTGACAGGCAACTTTATAAATCTACATAAAAATTACTGCTTACACTTCGCTCCGATTATACAGATAAACAAGCGCAGCAGTAAGCTGTTTACATTTGCTTGCTTTTGTACTTCGAAAGGACGCGAACGAGCACTATGAAGGCAACCTGAACACCCACTGCATATTCCATCGGCTGTCAAGCTGCGTTTTTAGCGCAAACACAACCTCAGGGCCCAGTTTTCGTGTAAAAGACGTTTCAAGCGAATTCACTGGGCGCATACAAGTATGTTTGCAGCAGCTCTGCACATAGCACTTGACGCAAGACGAAGTCCAAAAGCGACACGTAGAGCATCGGTTCGCGAGCATCGGAACCATCGCCGCACATTTTATACATTCCGTCGCTTACCGCGCAGTACGTTCATTTCCGTCGATATCCTGCTGTCACTTGTGGCATCCACTTGAAGAAAAACACAAAAATAATCCAGTTTCGCGAAACGGGACTCGAAATCTAGGGGGGAAATTCGTCAGTTAAATCAACGCTACTCAATGCACGCTGGCACCGCTACAGCGCGTCGGCGGTCTGGAAGGAACATGGCCGCCGCCACCCAATGTTGCCGGCATGCCGCGTACCTTTGCGGTACTCTGTTTTTCCAGTGATTCTAGCATATCGCCGGCGTGGCGCCTTACAACGGCCGCCCGGTGCCGTATATTCTAGGCACTATAGTTCAGGAGAACCCCCGTAGACACTAGCGCCACTTTTCCCTCTAGGTTTTTTATTTAGAAACTTTATGTTTGCGGTACTCTGTTTTCCAGTGACTCTAAGGGTGCCTCGATGCCAGCGCCGCTTTTCAGGGTGGGGACTAGTGGGGACAGCCGTTGAACCGCCCGGCGCCGCCGCATGCCGCCGCTATGGCTTTTCGACGCCATGTTAGTTCTTCATTCTATGGACGACTGTCGAGCTGAACGGACGCGCGCTCAATTAGCTCTTCTTGTGGTGTTGTGAAGCGACAGCTCGTGTTTTGTGTAGTCCCATGTGATGTTCGTTCTTGTTAACGAAACATGACGGGCTGTTGTGTCGCTCTGTGCACTGGATCGACCGCAAAAGAGCCGCGGGTATTTTGTCACCCCCGCGACGTTGACCGAATGAAGAAATGGGCAGCGGAAGTAAAGCGTGACAACTGAGTACCGGCGGATACAACGAAGGTATGCGAGTGAGGATCATGATTTTGTTAAGAATAATGTCCCTTTGTGACCCTTTTCATTTTCACAGAGAAATCGTTTGTATAGGTTGGCGGGCCTTTTCTAGTGATTATAAGGCTGCAGTATGGTGCGATCGCTGTGTTTTACTTGTTGCAACGGCGTAGGTTTATTCTAGATGTTTGTGAATCGACCTTTTTTTTTGTAGCTAGAAGTATTATGGCACATGTAAACTCATTTCGTGGATACGCGACCGATGACTGTACCTACCTGGTCGATTTTTTTCTCAGCAATAATTAAACAAGCACAACGCGTCACTCGGTCGGATGAGAGTGATGAGAGAAGAGAGTTCATTCTCGACTTAGAGGAAGTTTCTTCTCTTGAGGAAGATGTGCTCGCCCACTTGGCAGGTTTTTTTTTTAAAGCCGGTTATCCATACTGTGGAACACTGTTCTGTGTGCATGTACATGTTAACGGCTGAAGAACCTGGACCACCAAGTTCACCAAGAACACCACCGTACTCAACTAAATGAAAATGTCCAAGGCAGCAAATTTTAATTCATGCAAGCAGACAAATTCTGCACTTAGGCGAGAGTGCTCTAGTGCTCTCAAGTCTTTTGCAGAAGCTCGAGATCTGAGCTGTCATTGAAAGCACTGAAAGAAATTATTGGAAAAAATGTAACCTTGAAAGGAAAACTGATGTTATCAATCAGCACAAAGATGTGATTGGAATACTTGATGGGGGCGAAATGCGAAAACACCCGTCTACTTCGATTTAGGTGCACGTTAAAGAACCCCAGGTGGTCCAAATTATTCCGGAGTCCCCCACTACGGCGTGCCCCATAATCATATCGTGGTTTTGACACGTAAAACCCCATAATTTTTTTCGGAATACTTCTTGAGTGATTTGTGTCCAAACATCTCTGCATCTATCTGAGATGGCTTAACAGTTCTGAAAAGGCAGCCGAGTGTTATGCTAGCAAGACTGTAGCATGTACGAGCGTGCAGTATGGCAACCACATTTTAACCAGATAGCCTCACTGAGAGCTTATAAAATGATTTAATTAGTGCTTGCTTTGGTAAATAAATTGTGTTTGAGAGTTTAAAACTGTTCTTAGTGCATTTTTCTTCTTCAGTAGGCACCTGAAGTGCTGCAGGCCT
This sequence comes from Dermacentor silvarum, assembly GCF_013339745.2. Lineage (NCBI taxonomy): Eukaryota > Metazoa > Arthropoda > Arachnida > Ixodida > Ixodidae > Dermacentor > Dermacentor silvarum. Next base: position 32,417,435 of record NC_051162.1, read on the forward strand.
ACTCACGCGACGTCTTCTAATTTATCAGGAGTTGTTGCTGGGCTAATTGGTTCATCTTATATGCGCTAGTCAGTGTGAGTGCTGGCAGCAAAACGTTAGCCGTTATTTTTTAAAGCATCTTAGTGCACTGGATGTAGATGACCCGTTTACTGTGAAGAATTCAACAGATGTGACGCAGTATTTGCAAAACCTGGAATCCGGTGGGTCTGCCTGCACACTGGATGTCAAAGATTTGTTTTACTCAGTTTCACATGCAGAACTGTTTCTGATTGTCCGGGCCTGCATCAAACAAAATGGTGTTCTAGCTTTTAAAAGAGGTGCAGGCACATCTGTTGATAACTTTACGACTTTACTAGAAATTTATCTTTGGCTCTTGTCTCTTATGATGATTGTGTTTACATTCAGCGTAACGGTATTTGCATCCATTCCTGGGTCGCGCCAGTGTTATGTAACATCTTTTTTATCTGCTATTGACCTAGACTTGGCTTGTGTTTTTGACGGTGCAAAAGTTTTTTAGGTATGTGCACGATTTCTTGGTGATTTTAAAACCTAACCTTTCTGTAATGACCACTAATACAGTGGAAGAATTTTTAGCGCTATTTAGACAACATGCCAAAAGGCTTTCCTTTACACATGAGCTTCCTTTACATGACAAGCTGTGGTGTTTAGATTAGTCTATTCTTGTCTGAATGACACATTTGTTGGGCGTACTGCCTGTGCTCACGCAAAGAACTTGCCTTCGACTCGTAGCTTCTAAAAAGGGCAATAGTCATGTGTCTTGAGTCGTCGTTGGTGAGGACTTGCTCTCACAAAATGCAGGAAAGCTGCGATCAGCCGGATACCCTTGTTCTGTCATGGTCGCAGTTGCGGAAAACCTCCTTCAAAAATTGAAGGGTAAGTGGAAAAAAGGCCTCAGGTTGTTCCGCACATGCATACAGTACAGTGGCCCACAATCTAAAAAAGGTGGCCAGTAGGTACAAAGTACCTATTGTTTTTTTTTTTTGGCTCCACGGAAGCTTGCTGGCTTGTGCCCGTGCATCGCAGACCCTCAGAAATTGACCCGCTGTGGTAAAAATCATACAAGGCCGTATATGACTTGCATGGTCAGTGTGGTGTACGAAATTCCACTTGATTGCGGCAGGGACTATATCGGTCAGACAGGCCATTGCATCAATGATAGGGTAAGGGAACACGAGCTGTCTGTCAAGAGTAAGATTAGTGCACATTTAGCTATGCACTGCAATTCCTGCACAAGTGAGGCAGACTTTTTCAATATCCGCATTCTTGGCAAAAGCAAAGATTCCCTGGCAAGGGAATTAAGGGTATTTCATTGCTATGAAACGTGACATCTGTGTCAGCACTACGTCTGTGGCTTTATGCACTACTGAACTTAAGTTTCTGCACTATATGATTGGGTAATGAGGCAAACTGAGTTATGTGCGCAAATGTACGTGCGCATAAGGCCACCTTCTATAAATTTGACCCTTGTCTGCTTTCAATAAACTAGTTGCAAGTGACGCTCTTTCCTGTCCTGATCCTTTTTTTCCGTCCTTGGTTGCGTCTAAACACTACGCAATAAGGCTTCTAATTTTTCTCCTAGTTTCATAAATATGAAGGGAAAACCACAAGAAGCTAGATTACTATTAAAAGAGCTTCAAACTTAAAATTTAATCCAAGTGTACAATTCCAGTAATACTTGTGGGGTGTTTACTAGTGAGATGAGTAAATAAAAAAGGGGGTAACCTCGCAAATAAATCGTGCCCCCTTCAGGTTGCAATACACGCGAAAAGTGTCGGACAACTTCTTTTGAAACAAGCACTCTATGCAAGCAAACTGTTTATTAGATGGTAAAGCCAAAAATCTGCATTTAAATCGCGTTGGTATCGCCCTTAGCATGCCCTTTCTGGCCGCTGGTTAATCTGCAGATAAAATGCGCTGCTGCAATGAGGTTGGGACATGAATCGAAAATGGGGTAAGTCTCGGTGTCGCTGATGTGAATCGTTGGGTCGCCACACGAAATTAGTGCAAAAGCAGCGGGCAGGAAGTCCGATCCTAATATCATCTGATGAGCGCACGTTGAAAGCACCGCAAGTTGAACATGATGACGAATACTGTCTATCAGAACTCGAGCTGTGCACTATCCGGTAGGAAAGATGGGAACGTCATTGGCACCACATAGGACCGGACCAACATATGGCGTTCGCACTTTTCACAGATGGAAGCACAGTTCACGATGTATAACAGAAATACCGGCTCCAGTATCTACAAGGGCGTCGACAGAAACACCTTCCACACAAACCAAGAGCAAATTGGCGGGGCGAGCAGGAGGAATTGGGATAGTCCGATACAATGCAGTTACTCCTCCAAAAACTGCAGCCTCTAGTTTTCCGAATGGGTGTCCACAACATGGGAAGCAGCACGCAAGGGCGAAGAGGAACGGTGGTAAGGTGAAGGAGAACGACGCCGGGGCGATCGGGATGCTCGAGCCATGTCCTGGGAAGGGGAAGGAGAGCGACCAGAAGAGGTTGTTTGCAGTCCGGGAACATAGGAATCGAACCCTGGTGTCCTGTCTCGCTGAAAGGTGGCATAGCCTCGCCTTTTGCCTGGGTGACTCCCGGGAACATAGGAGTCAAGCCTAGGTGTGCTGTCTTCCTCAGGTAGCATGGCCCCGCCTTTCATCTTGCTGACACCGACGGCAGTAGCGAGAAATGTGGCCGTGAGTACCACAGTAGAAACAAACGGTGCGACGACCACCACGGAGTGTACTACGGCTGTGCAGGAGTATTCGCTGCCAGCGAAGCTAGGGGGTCGCGATAAGCTTGGGCAGGTGGAGACAGAACGGTCGAGGGAGGCCGGGAGGCAATTTCGGCATAACTTGGCGGACGAAATGGTCCAGTAGACTTGTCCATTTGGGCATTTGTCATCGATTCCAGTTCGTCCTTGATGTCACGCAGTCCAGAAGGAGTGGGGCGAACGGTTGCAAGCATCGCAGGTCCAGAAAGATGTCCGTGAAGTTCCTCCCTGATCAGAGTGTGTATCGGGGCTCGCCACTCAGCATCACCGTTAAAACGAGGGTCACAAGAGGCGCGTGGCAGGCGAATAGATTGGAGCATGTCTAGACGTTGGCATGCTGTGATATCACCAACGCAGTTTGGGCTCTGCATGACGAGAGCATTAAAGGCGACTGTGTTGATGCCCTTCAGTATGTGGCGAATGCGGTCAGCTTCCGCCATGTCACTCTGTGCGCGGCAGCAGAGAGCGAGGACGTCCTCAATGTAGGATGCATAAGACCCGTCCTGTTCTTGTATGCGCGTTGCCAGCCTCTGTTTCGCGACTTCGGAGCGTCCAGAGGACATGCCGAATATATGGCAAAATTGCTGGGTGAATGATGGCCAGTCCGAAAAGTCACTTTCATGGTTATAAAACCACGTCTTCGCAACTCGGTTAGGTAAAAAGTGACATACCGCAATTTTTGCGTGTCGTCCCAATGGTTGACGTCGGTGGCTCTGTTGTAGTGATCAAGCCAATCTTCCATGTCGTCGCCACGGGAAGATCCACGCCGCGGCAAAGATGGGAGGATCTCGTTGTTTGGTGTTCACCATCCAGGTAGGCCCAGCTGGCTGAGCAGAGATGGTAGCAGCACTGGTGGATGGGTAGCTTTCTGTCATCACCGTGTTAGGCAAGAGGCAAGCGACGACCAGACTTGAGCTCCAGGGAAATCGGGAAAGTAAGAGGAGGTGGGAATTGAAGCACACTCACCACCTGTGAGACGTCACCCCATGCAATGCCTTTATTTCCGAGCAGCTGCCCAAGGCAGAGACGAAGCACCGCACAAGACAAAAAATGATGAGTCGAATGTACAAATGACAATATGCCCAAAATGTGCTCACAATATATATATATATATATATATATATATATATATATTGGGAGGAAGAAGATCGGCACGCTGAACAGCCCGTTGCCATCGTGTGGCTCGTACCCAGTTCGCTCTTTGGCTACGCCCTACCTGCTGTTGCTGTGTTTCTTGCTGCCGCTATATGACCCAAATAAACCCTCTTTACAATTAGTGGAGGTGCTGGGTACGACCGGAAATCTGGAACTTCGCAACCGGACACTACAGCCTGTCTTCATTATGCCCGAAGAAGGAACACCACAACCCGCTGCCTCGGTGACTACCTTGGTCTGCCCTGGCCCGTTACGTCAACGCGACCCACCCATCTTCAGTGGTACAGAAGATCATGACGTAGAAGACTGGCTCGCTGAATACGACCGGGTGAGCACCCACAACGACTGGGACGACACCCAAAAGCGGAATTACGTGTCGTTTTACTTGAGCGGTGTCGCCAGCGTGTGGCACCGAAACCACAAATGTGATCTCAGGACTTGGGCGGCCTTCAAAGCTAGCGTAACGGAGGTATTTGGGTGCTCCGCTGTTCGCAAGCTTCGCACCGAGCAACATTTGCGTGGTCGTGCACAACAGAGCGGGGAGACATTTTACCAGTTACATAGAAAATGTTGTCGACCTCTGTAACCGCGTTGACGCCGCAATGGCTGATGCCGAGAAGATCAGCCACATCTTAAAGGGCATTGAAGACGACGCCTTCGAGATGCTGCTGGCGAAAAACCCGTCAACAGTATCAGAACTCGTCAATCTCTGCAAAAGCTTCGATGAACTGCGCAAACAATGCGTAGCTACTCGCCAATCTCTTCCACAGGCCATTTCAATGTCGAGCTTGGCTGTTGCCCCGGATAACACTTCCCTTTAACACAGATCAAGGACTTCGTCTGTGAAGAAGTTGCCCGTCAGGTTTCGCTGATGCCGCTTACATACGGCCCGTCGAGTTCTCCATTGGTGCCTGCTCTGCACTATGTCATCAAGGAGCAGGTAGCCGACCACGTTCCACCTTCGTTCCATCAGGCTCCGACTGCCGCTCCCCTGACGTACGCCGAAGTCACTGCGAGACCTGGCCTGCAGACCTACGGTCCACTTCGTCCGCCTTTGCGCCCACCTGTATCCCCTCCCGCTCGACCAGTGGTACAGCGTGCACGACCTCAAGACCATTGGCGCACGGATGACAACCGTCCGATTTGTTGTTATTGTGGCCGTGCTGCACACGTGGCACGTCACTGTCGCCTGCTTGCACCGAACGTCTCCAACAACGTGCCTCCATATGCGCCACGTTTCCAACAACGGCGCAATTATTCGAACAGCTATGATTCTTCTGCTGCTGCGGAGACCGCCTTCTCCGTTCGCCGTTGACCATCTCCTTACCAGCGCTCCGTTTCGCCCATGCACCGTCGGCGGAGCCCTCTGCGCCAGGAAAACTAAATATCGCAGTTCAGGAGGCAAGAACTGCCGTGTCAGCAAAATGTATAAGGCCTCATAGTTCCCGAAAAACGTTATGAATATTGACGCTAGCCCTTGTCGACACTGGCGCTGCACTTTCTGCGATAGATGCCCATTTTGCCGCCAAATTGGAAAAGTGACGACACCGCTTTCTGGATTATTCCTTTGGACGGCCAACGCGCAGCACGTCGAGCCATCCGGTGCCTGCACTGCTCATGTCATTCAGGAGGTTCTATATGTCATTGAAATCATTGTGTTGCCATCATGTTCTCACGACGTCATATTAAGATGGGACTTTCTCTCCGCACATCATGCGATCATCGACTGCGCCTGCGCCAAAATTGAGCTGTTTCCGTTTTCTACAGATATTATCCATGCCAACGAGGACTCTTGTTGCAAAATCACCGTTTCAGATTATACCATTATACCTGCCTGGTGTTCTGCTCTTGTCAGTGTATCTTGTGCCTATGTAGATGCCGGCACAGTACTCTTCACGCCCTCTGAACTTCTCGTTCGCCGCCGATCACTACCACTGCCGTTCGCTGTTCTCGAGTTTATCACTGGCGTCTCTCTGATGTGGGTGTCAAACCCGTCGGCCGAACCAATTACTTTACGCCGCCGTGAAAGCCTTAGGAGAGCAGAGTCACTGGCTTCACCTTCAATCTTTGGCACAATGGATGACTCCGCTTATCTTGCCGCACTCGAAGAATTGCCTCCTCAGTCGCTGCCGCATTCTTTTACGCCGTCTATTGCCAGTGACCTTACGACGACGCAGTGAGCCGAACTTCTTCACTTGCTCCAAGGCTTCTCTTCCTCTTTTGACTGTCAAGCAACGTCACTTGGCCATATGACTGTTTCGCACACTATCAACACCGGAAGACATGCACCCATTCGGCAGCATCCATACCGAGTATCGGCGAGCGAAAGACACGTCATCGATGACCAGGTGAACGATATGCTCAAACGCGGTGTCATCCAGCCTTCTAGTAGTCCCTGGGCATCACCAGTCGTCCTGGTTAAGAAAAAAGATGGCGCCATACGATTTTGCGTTGATTATCGAAGGGTTAACAAGATTACTTGAAAGGATGTATACCCGTTGCCACGTATAGACAACGCACTTGACTGTTTACAAGGAGCGGAGTTTTTTTCCTCCTTAGATCTCTGCTCTGGCTACTAGCAGGTGCCCATGGCTGATGCTGACTGTCCAAAAACCGTGTTTGTAGCACCAGATGGCTTGTACGAATTCACTGTCATGCCCTTTGGTCTCTGCAACGCACCCGCCACCTTTGAACGCATGTTGAACGGCATCTTGCGCAGCCTGAAGTGGCATACTTGTCTCTGCTACCTTGATGACGTCGTGTTTTCTCCAGCTTTTCCGACCCATCTTCGCCGTTTACATCAAGTTTGACCTGTCTCCGGACTCCTGGACTCCAGCTGAACTTGATAAAGTGCCTATTTGCAGCTAGAAAACTGACTATACTAGGCCACATTGTCTCCAAAGAAGGCATTCTTACTGACCGTGCTAAACTTCGTGCCGCATCCGAATTCCCGAAGCCCACTAACTTGAAAGCACTACGCAGCTTCATTGGACTATGCTCCCATTTTCGACGATTCATTCGCAATTTCGCTAATGTGATCGCACCCCTCAACCAACTTCTCCAAGGCGACAATGCACTTTCTAATTGGTCGGAAGCCTCTGAGAAAGCGTTTACCACTCTTTGCCACCTACTTACATCTCCGCCAATCTTGCGCCATTTTGACCCAAGCCTACCACAGAACTTCACACGGACGCCAGTGGTGTAGGCCTTGGTGCTGTGCTCGCACAACGTAAGAACACTAATGCCGAATACGTGGTGGCTTATGCCAGTCGTGCCCTTACAAAACCTGAGGTCAATTACACGGTAACCGAAAAAGAGTGCTTGTCCATCGTATGGGCACTTCAAAAATTTTGCCCATATCTCTACGGTCGACCCTTTGATGTGGTGACGGATCATCACGCTCTTTGCTGGTTATCTAACCTCAAAGACCCGTCGGGTCGCCTCGCTCGGTGGGCCCTCCGCCTCCACGAATGCGATATCCGTGTCGTCTATCGCTCTGGATGCAGACACTGACGCCGATGCCCTCTCACGCTTCCCAGTTACTTCAGACGCCAGTACTCCTACCGACAGTCATGATATCTCCCCACTTGACATCATGGACATGGCTTCGGAGCAACGAAAAGACCCATGGATTGTCACGATATTCGATATTTTGTCCATCCCTCCAGCGGCTTCGGCAACTCGAGCGTCACGCTGACATGCCCAGCATTTCGCCATCCGCGACGGACTTTTAAACTGCCACAACTACCACAGTGACGGCCGCACATGGCTTTTAGTCGTGCCCTGCCACCTTCGCACCGATTTATGCTCCGCTTTTCACTCCGACCCCCAGTGTGGTCACGGCACAGTGTCGAAGACCTACACACGGCTTCGCCTACGCCACTATTGGCGCAGCATGTACACCTTCATCCGCAAATACGTACGTCTCTGCATTGCCTGCCAGCGACGCAAATGTGTCTCGCACCTCTCCAGCCACTTCCCTGCCCAGCTCACCCATTTGAGCGTGTCAGCATTGATTTACATGGGCCTCTTCCATCTACTGGCACTGCAACTGATGGATTGTCGTCGCCGTAGATCATTTGACACTGTATGCTGAAACCGCCGCCTTACCTGCCGCATCAGCAAAAGACGTCACCTCATTCATTCTACACTAACTTTGTTCTCCGCCATGGTGCACCTCGTGAACTGCTGAGCGATCAGGGTCATGTATTCCTCTCGGACGTGCTGAAGTCACTACTATCGGAATGCCAAATTATTCACCGCACAACTACCGCCTATCACCCACAGACGAATGGTTTTAACTGAACAATTCAATCAACAGAACTCTTGGTGACATGCTATCAATGTATGTGGCGTCAGACCATTCCAACTGGGATGTTGTACTTCCCTTCGTCACATACGCATATAACACTGCCTCCCAAGCCACTACCGGATTCTCACCATTCTTTCTGCTGCACGGCCGCCAGCCCTCCAGCACCATTGATACGGTTTTCCCGTACCGACGAGACCCTGCCGACTGCTCACCTGTTGCTATGGTCGCTCATCATGCCGAGAAATGCCAACAACTTGCCTGTTCGTTGACGTTTGCTCAACAGTGTTGCCAAAGACAGCATCATGACCTCAAACCACCTCACCCTCTCGCCATCGACTCCCCCGTGTGGGTTTGGGTCCTGCCTATTGCTGCTCCTGGTCTTTCGTCGAAGCTCCTTCCCAAGTACCACGGGCCCTACCGGGTGGTTGCGCAAACATCAGCAGTTAATTACGTGGTTGAATCCATGTCGTCATCTTCCGATCTCCGTCGTCGCGGGCGACAGACTATACACATTGACCGGCTCAAGCCGTACTACGATCCACTGCACTCTCCCTAGTTCGCCAGGATGGCTACTCTTCCATACCGGGGGTGATTGTCAGGAAGATGGCATGCTGAACAGCCCCGTTGCCATCGTGTGGCTCGTACCCAGTTCGCTCTCTGGCTGCGCCCTACCTGCTTGTGCTGCGTTTCTCGCTGCCGCTCTGCCACCCAAATAAAGCCTCTTTACAATATATAATATATATATATATATATGCATACATGGGTGAGGTTTGGAAAGCTGGTCAGGTCCCAGCGCCACCCGGACAAATGAAAACTTTACGCCTATGTGCAAAACACTGGGATACCATATAGATGGCTGGTCGCTTCATGTGCGCTGTCTTCCCAGGAGCCTTTGGAGGTCGCGTAATCACAAGTTTTGAAGCGAGAGGCAGCACGAATCGTACGCTCACCGCTGCTGGTTCTCTTCATCATGCCAGCGTTGTCACAGAGTGTTCACGGTCGTCGAGTGAGATCTGATAATGCTTGCTTCTGCGCGCTTAAATGACATCATGTTTTATAATTTAATAGGTAGGCGATCGTTTACTGCAGTTTATATGATCGATAAGACTACGAACCTTACTTTGTGTGTAGTCGGGTACAACTTTAGAAGACAGGAGAGGCCCCGCCCAGTTGACCAAAGCGCAGCAGCCAATTCCTCCGCGACTAAAATAGTCCCGCTCAAAAATCGTGACTGCTTCTAAAACGTGTATTTGTCGGTATAAATAAGATTTGTGTATCTTGACGATTGGTTTCGTAAAACTATCGTGATGGAAATGCTACAGCACATGCCGGATCGAGAGAGAAAAATAACTCCATGCCTTCTACAACGCTGTGCGTCGTCTGCTACGGAGCAAGATCAACGGCAGCAGGCGTGTAATTATAAAGCAGTCGCTGGCTTAATAGCATAAGATTCATGTATACTTTTTGTGTGTTTGCACAAGCTTATTTTTTAATTAATATTTTTTCTCTTTTTTTCGCGGTTGCAAACCTGTGATCTTGTGAGTTCGCGCACGATCACGAGCGGCATTCCGTGCCAGTTTTTTGCCATGGAGCCCAGCGAGGTGACATCGAAACGCGATCCTTTGTTGGCGAACGAGCCTTGTGTCGCCTCGATGGCCACGCCACCAAGGAGCCTCGGCAAGAACAAGAGCGGCCACATCCTGAACAGCGATTCACGCAACATGATCTTCCACTGCTACACATTTTGGCGTAACATGCAGCCTGAACGCAGCGGGGAGGACGCGAGCAACTTTCTCGCCAACATGCTCGGTGTCAGCGAAAGGACTGTGTTCAGGGTGAGGGAGGAAGTTAAAGCTTCGGATTTTTCGGGTGGCAAACTGACGACGCCCTCGCGAAAGCGCCCACGCAATGCGGTGAAGAGAAGACGCAGCGCGAAGTTTGACAGCTTCACGTTGTGCGTGCTGAGGTCATGTGTGCACGGTTTCTTTTGCCGCAACGAGATATCGGCGGTCGAGAAGAAAACTACCGAGATCTCGGAGCGTATGGAACTCCCATCACTAAGGTGGTGTACTGTGCGTCGCCTGCTTGCCGAGATCGGCTTCAAGCACGAAAAGAGAAGCCGCAACTCGCTGCTTATCGACCGGGATGACATCACCGATTGGCGGAATCGCTACCTCCGTGACGTAGAGCGCTACCGGGCGGAAGGCCGAAAAATCTACCTGGACGAGACATGGGTGACGGCGGGACACACTCGGTCGATCGTGTGGACAGACACCGTGGTGCAGAAGTGCAGACGCCTGTTTGCTCGAGCAAATGACCTGATGACGGGTCTAAAACAACCTTCTGGGAAAGGTCAGCGCCTGATAGTGACACACATCGGCAGCGAGGATGGTTTCATCGACGGCTGCTTGGATGTATTCCGAGGCCAAAAGACAGGCGACTACCACAAGGAAATGGATGGCAATCGCTTTGAGGGCTGGTTCAATGATGTTCTGCAGAAGTTGCCAGCTGGTAGCGTCATTGTTTAAACAATGCACCTTACCATAGCCGGCGAGAAGAGAAATTGCCGATGATGGCCTGGAAGAAGGAAAAGATACAGGAGTGGCTCACAAGCAAGAGCATCACCTACGGTGAGAGGATGATAAAGAAGCAGCTGCTTGAGCTGGTGGCATCTGTAAAGTCACGCCTTCTAAGCTACATTGTAGACAACACAGCTGTAAGGGCCGGTTGCATTGTACTCAGGCTGCCGCCGTATCACTGTGAATTTAATCCCATTGAGCTTGTGTGGGCCAAGGTCAAAAATGGCATCGCTGCAGACAACAGAGACTTTAAGCTGTCCACGGTTGACGTCATCTTGAGGGAGAAAATCAAGCAGGTAACGGCGGAACACTGGAGGAAGAGCATTCAGCATGTGATGGACTTGGAGGCAAAGTTCAGACTCGACACGTCTGGGAGTGAGCACATTCAACCCATCATCATCCAGCTGCGTGAAGAAGACACTGAAGAAAGCGACTCCGACTGCGAGCTGTCTGGCATTGAGCCACTCGACGAAGCATAAAGGCTTTTTATTAACGAAAGAACAGCCCCTATTAGGGCTACCAAAATTTTGCCGGTGGGTTCGCAACAGACAACCATCCGTTATGTGACCTCTCAAATAATAAGCAGTTACATTTACGGCATATTCCTTATAATAGAAGCTAAATTCTGATAAGCAACGTCCTGCACAAATTGTGCTCGATTTAACAAGTGGCATAGAAACACATTTAAATGCTGGTATATCTGAATTGAAACACTATTGTTAACCCTGATTATCGTTGGCGGGCTCAAGATGCTCATTCAGGCAGCCACCGTCGACTTTTACGTGCCCCATAGTGAAATAGCAGTAGTCAGAGCACGCTTTATGGTTCTGTTAGCAGTCTGCACTGGAAATCACAGTCATGTTATAGCGAGTGCTGGTGAAATAGCAGCAGACAACACGAAACTGACAGCCACTGTCAGCAGCTTGAATACCAAAGCACATTCATGTGGTTGCATTGTTTATTTTGTTATCTGGCTCACACAAGTCATGCGAATAAGAGAACAAATATAAGACATCATTAGCTTAGTGAGGCCCAAAATGCTCATTCAGGCAGCCACCGTCGAGTTTGACGCAGCCCATAGTGAAATCGCAGTAGTCAGAGCATGCTTTATGGTTCTCTTAGCAGTCTGCACTGGAAATTGAAGTGTTGTCATAGTGTTGTCATAGCCAATTTTCAATTTATTAATCTGACTTGAGCAAGTAATGCGAATGCAAGCTCAATTATTAACGTGATTAACTTTGCTCGCATTTTTTGTCATATTTACGTACCAGAAAAATGCACAGCAAAATTGAACGTGTTTTAGTGAGTCACTTTGTTCATTACAAGCCGTAGGCAAAGTGACGGACATGTTCGGACAGTGATATTGGTGAAGTAGTAAATGGTGAAAGTTGCAAAAGCTCTCACAGCACTCCTTTGCTGGACTCCATTCACTAGGAAACTGCATTTGTAATGATGAAAACGTCAAGACAGGAAATGATACCCCACACCACAATGTTATATATGTGTACCACCAGATGTGACGGGCCGCAAAACCATCTGTTTATTAAGACTGAATGTAACAACATAGCAAGGTGCTGTTTCACAATATGGCACCTTTTCATGTGCACTTCTGGCAAGCTACCGTATGCAGTGATGCATAAAGACATTAACAGGGGTAAGAGACGAAGTAACTGTGCAAGCCACGTGATGCTTTTAACATTTTGTATCTGTCAATGTTTCTGTTGTCACAGCTGATAAAACTTTCTTTCGTGCAAGTTGGTTAATCATGTTGCAGCAACAGCACAAGAAGCAAAGGTCAGAATAGTAGGAGAAAACAAAGCAAGGTGACAGACTGAGGAGACAAGGTAGACAAGAGAGAATGGCTTTAATGACATCGAAGAGGCCAGCCCTGCTATTCCCAGGACTTGGTGCGTTGAATAAGACGAGTTAATGGAATTGTAAAGACATGGCTGCAGCATGCTTACAAGAACAATTGCAAAAATAAAAGGATCGAAATAGGAATAAATACATACACACACGGAAGAACTCACATATTCACACACATGAACACAAACGCGAGCGCGAAAACTAAGATCTAAAATACAAAAAAAAGGGCAAAATAACTAATATAAACAAACACACAAGAAACACACACATTTAACGCAGACGCGAGTAGAACTGTTAGGAGTCAGTTCACAAGCAGCTGTGCCTACTTTGTCGTACTTTTTTTCTAATGTACCTATTGGCTCTGTTGCCTTCACTGTCATAGGAATTTTTTAGTAGTGACATATCACGACAAAGCGCAAAGCTGTGTTGTGGGAAAGCAAGTCGAGCGCTGGCAGCACAGCTTATGCGCGATTGTGTCACAGCAGGCTTTCTACAGCTGGCGCGTGCAGTAAGCGAAGAGTTCTAAGCCACACAGCGACGCGAATTCATGCCAAGCTTCCTTGTAACGGCACCAGTGTATCAGTCATAATTTTATATTAGCATTGAGACTGACATTAAGGAAACAAACACTGCTTCCAAATGCCTGACCGCTAACAATCCAATGACATTCGCTCAAGCAGCGCGTGTTCACTGATTGTTAGCATTGGTGGAAAGCAATCAATCGAAGGTGCTACACAACACTCGAACGACGCTGCTAGACGCTCGGCTATCTTATCACACTGCTGCCAATGATCGGTCGTTTGCACGCTGAGCTGGCAGCAACGAATCTTTGCGTTGGTCGTTGCTTTCACAAATTTTTCTGTTGAGAAACTCGCAGGTTGGTTTCATCTGCGCATGCTTTTCTCATTTATCCTGATAATGGTTTTGCTCCATCACATCACCATGTCCGACGAGAAACGCAGGGGCACAGTACACAAACACAACCGCCGCACACAGTAGGTACCAGACTTTGGCGAACTCTCCTCATCGTAACTTCACTTATGAGCAAAACAAAACACCACGGAACAAACACGCACGATGTTTTTTTGCAGCGGTATGTCGCCACGGGATCCTGTTTCCACACGCAGCGCAGCGTCACCGATCTGTGCTGCAATCTTTCTTCGCCGGCTCACGGCTCAGAACAAACGCATGCGGCACAAATTGTGCATCGTAAGCTCACAATAATATTTCCGGCATGACAGACCACCACAAACAATTCGAATTCACTCTGACGAAGCGAGACACACAGAGCTGACGCGACCGGCCCAGTTCGAAGCGAGGGCGGCCATGTTAGGCATGTTCTCCGTCGGCGGGGACACCAGCTGTCTGGCTCATGACGTCACCTGAAGTGCGCGCCTATTGGTGGAGGCTGGTGTGCATCCGCCTTTGAGGGGCAAATGCCGCAGCCTTCTAAAGTTGTATCCGACTATAGTTGTCTAATACTTTGATATTGTTATCAACGCTTCGCGTTTTGTAAAAAACTGCGGCCTTATTTATTTATCATTCATTTATTTGTTTTGTAAAGGGGGTTTATTTGGGTCGTAGAGTGGCAGCGAGAAACGCAGCACCAGCAGGTAGGGCGTAGCCAGAGAGCGAACTGGGTACAAACCACACGATGGCAACGGGGCTGTTCAGCGTGCCGATCTTCTTCCTCACAGTTTATTTATTTACGATGTTGCATGTCTCATTGGCCGAGGCAAGCGGAAAAAAGAAAAAATGTGTAGAATATGCAACGATTTAAGCACACATTTAATGGGAATCCGACAAGTGCATCAGACACCTGCAATGCAATGAGCTCACGGAGAAATGATACGTTCTGTGGAATAACTGCCTGGGGTTGGACAATACAATACAGATTGCAGCATAGTGAACTATACGCCATGTGATGTACGTACTAGTCCGGTGCGTTGCCAACACAGATGCGCCGGGCAACCATAATTCACACTGTGCTGTTGCAAGAGCAGATGAGGGAACATGATTCAGGATCTTTCTTCTGTGCCTGATCGCAACATTACGAAAACCAGCTATTGCAGAAGGTTGTATATGTAAAGGGAAGAAACGTGTATGCACAACCTGGTGTCGAGGACATGCTTCGGTCGGATATGTGGAGAGCAGCCTTATTTGGTAGCGCTTATCACCACATGTATCTTTATTCCGTTATTTCTGGGGTTTTACTTGCCAAAACCAGTTCTGATTATGAATCACGGCGTAGTGGAGGGCTCCGGATTAACTTTGACCACTGGGGTTCTTTAACGTGCACTACAACGCAAGCACACGCGCCTTCTTGCATTACCCCTCCAATGAAATGCTGTCTGACGAATCTGAAACACTGGTGTTTTTTAGCAGAGATATGCAGTGTAGAATATCTTTCAACTCCGATGACCCCTTTGAATATGACTGCCCTGTGCCCCTCTCCACTGGCCTGTATGTTTACTACTAATTTCGGGAGGCATTGCTCGTCTCCTCCTGATATGCGCAATATGTTCATGTATGTGTTTCTTTTTCCTATTATTATTCAGTTACTTTTTGTGCTTTATAATAGGCACCCAAAACTGGCGCCAATGGCAAAGAAAATAGCGGTGGAATAAAAATCGCTTCATGGACTGCTCCATGGACGTGGACTGCTCCTGTCAGACTGCGCCGACCTCTCGGACAAGCAGCTCACCGCTAGAACTGCAACCGACCACAAGTGTAGGTATTCCCCATAGCAGCATTTACAAGTTGAAACTTCTGAGTGGCTTTTGTAGTGCATTGCTTGTTGTGAAAAGGCTTCGGTTGTTTCTAACATCTGGGGGCCTTAACGTAACTTTGCAAAATGTCTGCACGTGTCTGTGGGTCTTTGTGAAAGTGAAAGTTTATTTTCTTTTCAACGAAAAGAGCGCACCAAGACAAAAGGCAAGAGCCTGACGAGGTCCTGATCACCCGTGGAATAGCTGGCACTGTGCACAAGCACTTCACAACAAATTCTCAGTGAATTTCTCAAGCCTTGCAAAAAGCATTAGGCAGTAAGAACATGCATGAAATTTGAACAAGAAAAGAATAACTGAATCGCATACACAACTTATCGTGTGAGCAGTATAAAGAAAAATAATTTTTTACAAACATGAAAATGACAGTCCTAAAACACAGAAACAATATCACAAAGCTGGCATCAAGTGTGTAAGAAAAAAACATCTCAAAGGTAAAAAATGAATGCAAAGTCGGTTGACAAAATAAATATCTTATTCCGTTTGTTCCAATAGGCGGTTTTTAATTATAAATTTAAAACGTTTTTGTGGAAGGTAATATTCAATTTCAAAGGGAAATCGATTTATTACTGTAGGAATTTGGTAGCTTAGTGTTTGCTTGCCGTAATTAGTGCGTGTGATTGTAACAAGTTTACGTTTCGTCTGGAAAGCATATCGGCTGCTGGAATTGTCTGGACAAGAAAAGAACAATTGATGTCGATGGATGTACTTAAGTAGACAGAAATTATATACTTCCTTTGCATTAAGGATGCCATGTTTCTGAAATAGTGGTGAGGTAGGTAAATCTGAAGGTCTGCCATGAAACCCCTCAATAGCACGCAAAGCGCGTTTCTGAATTGAAATTAATTTAAGGTAATTGCTGGACGTCATAGTTCCCGAAACAAGAATACAGTATGATAACCTTGAGTACAGGAGTGCGTAATACATGGATATCTTTAACCAGGGGGGCAACAAATGAGATATCTTATGCAAATAACTGACTGTTTTACTTAGATCGGACGTTAATTTGTTGGTGTGAAAATTCCAAGAAAGATTCTCATTGAACCAAACACCAAGAAATTTCTGGTTTGAAACTCGCTTTAATTCATTATGCTCGTAGACAATTTTGAGAGTGATACTTTCAACTGTATTGATAGGATGAAAAATAATGTAGTTTGTTAGTGATACATTAAGGCTTAGCCTATTGGTCATTACTCAGTTATGTAGCTTAAATATGCATTTGCTGTAGCCTCCATTTGGGACAAGGAGTGGGATGCAAAAAATATATTCCTATCGTCAGCGTACATGACCAGATTAGGCAATTCGGATATGTTAGCAATGTCATTTATGTATACTAAAAACAACGGTCCTAATATTGATCCTTGAGGAACACCATGCTGAATTTCCAATTTCTCTGAAGGTACGCCATTGACCTGAACATACTGCAATCTGTTATTTATAGCTCTTTAGCAAGTCAGATGGAATACCACGTATGCCATAACTGTTAAGCTTGTGTAGCAGGGTGTTGTGATGAACGCAGTCGAATGCCTTTCGGAAATCTAAGAAAAGGCCAAGAGTGTAATGTTTCATTTTGATGTTCTTAATACTTTTGTCTTTTACTGTTATCAGGGCTTGCTCAGTTGATTTTTCAGGAATCCATACTGCGAGGAAGTAATAACATTGTACTTATTGAAAAAATTTTCGAGACGAGTATTAATGACTGTGATGTTTTTTGTCACCGATCTCGGGGGCGTGCGGGTGTTAGAAGAGATGGAGAAGGAAGACGGGATGGCGACACAGCAAACGAGGATTTAATATGTACAGAGATGGTGAACTCACGCGGCACACAACACTAAAACCGAAAGTCAAAACTAAAGGCACGCGAAACTAGACATAACTCAACAAAAAATGCTTGCTCAATACAAAATACAAAACTCTGACTAAATACCAAAACTACCCGAAAAATAATCTATCACTGTCTCGGAGCCTAACTCCGTCTTAGAGTTTCTACGTCAGTCTCAGCGCTGACTCGTCAAAGTCTGACCACCTTGGCCCCGGCCTAACTGCGTCGTAAACAAACGTGATCGTCTCTTACGGATCGTCGTCTTGAAGTTCTTGTCACACACGTGTCGGGCTCGTCGGAAGCGTTGAGAGTGCCGTAGGTGTCGACGCCTCGCGTTGTCTCTTTATCGGCGGTGAACTCGTCGGCGATGGCGCTCGGCGTTGCTTAGGCCCACCTGGGTAGGCCTAGCGTCGGGATGCGTCGCTACCTCTTCGTGAGTGCCGACGTGGCGTCCCGCGGAGAATCGAACGTGCCGGTCTGCCGCAGAAGGGGGATCCTCTCTGGGGTGCCCGGTCCTGCCGTGAGAGGCTGCAGCCAGTCCGGGAGCCTCGCTCGAACTTGCCGAGGTCGACGGCCACACCTTGGACGGCCAACATCACGGACTCAACCGGACCCCCAAGTCTCCCGTCGCCAGAGCGGAGCTGGCGATGCGACCTTCCTGGCTCGGAGCCACGTCGATAATTCACCGACAGCGCCGTTCATCCCCCGATCACGCCTCGGCTCACGCGCCTCGAGAGCTCGTGCCGTTCCGAACACCGTGCTTCACGTGCTCTTCTTTTTCGCGCCGCAGGCGGCCTCTTACATATGACATGGGTCCCCTTTTAAGAGTTTTTTTCTCAAAAAACTGCCTACCGTCCGTCTTCTTTTTTGGTGGTGAACTTGACTATTGTGACTTGGGTGCTTCTCTGTGCGTCGTCGGTGCTTACCGATTATCACCACACTTCACTGCACTGTTGCGCACATTTCACTGTTTGCACTGTTCACAACACTCATGAGTTCATTGTTCGCACCACTTCAAATATGTACATTTGTTTTGTCCGCGTTATGTTCTCACTGCTTAGTCAATTCATCGCCCTACTCATGTAATCTGCCCCCACGTTCTGTCGTCCCTTAATGTACTCTATGTGGAAAGTAAGGCTCCCTCTCATTATATCTGTTATACGTAGGCTTAGCTTTATATGCACGGGCTCCTCTGTTAAACACTGCATCTCGCTCCGCCCAACTTCTATTTGCTCGGGTAGGTCTGAAAATCCTTCCTCGACCTTGTTTCTCTGCCTGGGGCCTGCCCACTGTTTGCATCTTATCTTGTGTATCCTCCTTGTGCTCGACTCGTCCCGTTCCCAATTTGTGCCCCACAAATTCCCTAGTCTTGTAGCCTATCTCACACTTGGTTGGCTCTATCGTCAACCCTATGTCCTTGTCATCGGGCAATTGCCAAACAAACACCAGTCTTCTCCTCGTTTTTCCCCTTAGCCATCGTCTTTTGGCATACGTCACATGATTTTTCATATCGTTTCACGTCACTCTGCACTCCCAGCCAAAAGAACTCTTCTGTTATTTTTTGTAATGTGTCTTTGATTCCCTGGTGACCTGCCGTTACACTATCATGCCCTAACTTCAGTACTTTATTCCTCAGTTCCTTCGGGACCATCAACTGTAATACTTCCCTACCTGAACTAAATATACATTTCCGGTACAATAAATCCTTCTTTATAAACCCTGCTACTGTCCGACTCCTTTTCCTTTGCACCCGTTCTCCTATCTTCTGTTCACACTTTCTTATCGGCTCATCCTTGTTCTGCAATTCTCTAAATTCTTCTACAGTTATATTTAACCCCTTCACGGCCGTAACCTGCAATGCTGGCAAAGGTTTGATGCCCTTGCTACTTGCTCGTGTTTGTACTGCAGCTGCTACGTCTGTGTCTTGCATCTCCTCCTTTTGCTCTTCTGAGCGTTCCTTCTCTTCCACGTCCTTTTCGGTCCTCTTCCAATTTGGGTCGGGGTCATCTGCCTTCCTCACTCCCAATACATTTCCCACAATCAAATCATAGAGGGGATCGTCCACACATCTAGCTGTGACTAGTCCTGTATAGAAGGGTGTCGATATTTGTATCTGTGCCTCTGGCAGATACTTGACTGACTTGTCTACCAAGATCACTGGTTTAACGTATCCGGTCATGCTTTCATGCGACACTAAACTTTTCCTCACTAAAATTGTATTTGCTCCTGTGTCTCTCAGCACTGTAACCTTATGCCCTTCTACCTCGCCTTCCACTACAGGCATGTTCTGCCCTCTCTGTCCATCCTCTCTTGCGCTCATAATGCATGCAGTCTGATCCATGTAACTAGTCCTGCACTCATCTGCTCTGTGACCTTTCTTTTGGCACAACTGACAAACTACCGATGCTTCGTGACGATTATCTCTCACTCGACAGTTCATCGCTACATGACCCAACCGATTACATAGGAAACACCTCTGCGGTCCCCTTGGTCTGTTCATTTGTCCTTGATTCCTCACCTCTTCTACCGCTGCTGCGTGCGTATCTTTATCACTCTTTCCCAAATTCTTCAACCCTTGTGCCTCTACGAACTGTTCCGCTTGTTCTTGTAACTTTCTTTCTTTGAGGAATATTGCCAAACTGTTGCTACACCTGGCCAGAAATTGTTCACCTACGACTTTGTCACGAACTGCTTCATACGTTTTGTCAGTCTCCGAAAGCTCTATCCACCTTTCAAAATAGTTAGTCGGCACGCGAACTGTTTGCCTGTCTCCGAGTCTTCTGGCTTGCATGACCGAAACTTCTCCCGAAACCCTTCTGCCGTCAACCTGAATCTCTGTAATAAAGTATTTTTCACCTTGTCGTAGTCTAACGATTCTTCTGCTGTCATGCGCCCATATACACTCAAAGCTTCACCCACTAAACATAGGCTTAAGGCGTTAGCCCACTCGCTCTTCTCCCAGCCTTGCCCGACCGCTATTCTTTCGAACCGATGCAAATATGCATCCAAGTCGTCTCTTCGCTCGTCAAAAGGAGCCATTAATTTTCTAGGGCAAATCCGCTTTGGTCTGGAAGAAGCCGAGTCAGATGACGCCGATCCGGGTGAGCTCGTTCCGTCGCGAGAACCCGCGCCCATCTCCGCTAGTCTTATCTTAAGTTCCAAAATTTCTTTTTCATTTTTGTGCTGTTCGCGCACTCGTTCATGTTCTCGTTCGTGCTCCTTCTCTTTCTCTTGACGAGTGTACTCGAAAAAAGTCATTGTCTCGTCCTTTGACAGGTTTAAATCCTTTGCTACCGCCGCCAAACGTTCCCACTCCATCTTTGCTACTCCCGAGTATCGGTGACTGGGCTAAGATAGAATCCGGGACGGATCCTGGAATAAATCCTGGAACGGATCCTGGCAGGCTCGCCAATTGTGATGTTTTTTGTCACCGATCTCGGGAGCGTGCGGGTGTTAGAAGAGATGGAGAAGGAAGACGGGATGGCAAAACAGCAAACGAGGATTTACTATGTACAGGGATGGTGAACTCACGCGGCGCACAACACTAAAACCGAAAGTCAAAACTAAAGGCATGCGAAACTAGACATCACTCAACAAAAAATGCTTGCTCAATACAAAATACAAAACTCTGACTAAATACCAAAACTACCCGAAAAATAATCTGTCTCGGAGCCTAACTCCGTCTTAGAGTTTCTACGTCAGTCTGAGCGCTGACTCGTCAAAGTCTGACCACCTTGGCCCCGGCCTAACTGCGTCGTAAACAAAACGTGATCGTCTCTTACGGATCGTCGTCTTGAAGTTCTTGTCACACACGTGTCGGGCTCGTCGGAAGCGTTGAGAGTGCCGTAGGTGTCGACGCCTCGCGTTGTCTCTTTATCGGCGGTGAACTCGTCGGCGATGGCGCTCAGCGTTGCTTAGGCCCACCTGGGTAGGCCTAGCGTCGGGATGCGTCGCTACCTCTTCGTGAGTGCCGACGTGGCGTCCCGCGGAGAATCGAACGTGCCGGTCTGCCGCAGAAGGGGGATCCTCTCTGGGGTGCCCGGTCCTGCCGTGAGAGGCTGCAGCCAGTCCAGGAGCCTCGCTCGAACTTGCCGAGGTCGACGGCCACACACCTTGGACGGCCAACGTCATGGACTCAACCAGACCCCCAAGTCTCCCGTCGCCAGAGCGGAGCTGGAGATGCGACCTTCCTGGCCCGGAGCCACGTTGATAATCCACCGACAGCGCCGTTCATCCCTCGATCACGCCTCGGCTCACGCGCCTCGAGAGCTCGTGCCGTTCCGAACACCGTGCTTCACGTGCTCTTCTTCTTTTTCGCGCCGCAGGCGGCCTCTTACATATGACAATGACACCTTCAAAAACTTTTGATAAAACGGGTAGAACAGAAATTGGTCTATAATTAGATATGTCATTCTTTCCCCCACTTTTATAAACTGGACATACGTGCGCTATCTTCAGCTGATTTGGGTATACTCTGCTTTCTAACATACAATTTGCGATGTAACACAAGACGTCACATATTAAAGAAGATACATGCTTCAAAGGTACTGCTAGTATATCATCATGCCCAGGTGAAACATGATTTTTTACCTTATGAATTAATGAAACTATTTCGTGAGTAGTAGTAGGCATAAGCGCAATAAATTTTTTAAGGGAGTGATTAGATAAACTGTGTCTGGCACTGATGTCGTCACCGATGGACATATAGAATCTGCTACATTAATGAAAAAATCATTGAAAGTGGTTGCGAGATCAGAGCCTGTAAGCTCACCATTGGCTGTCATAATAGTAAGGGTCAGATAGCTTGATGACGTTTGGCGCCGTATTATAGCCTAGTACAGCTCATTGACAAGTACGCAGGTGCTGTCGCGAGTGCTTCGTTGGGTCTGAAAGTTTATGTAATCTATGCTGAGGTCGACGGTGATGCTGTGTTTCTTGGCTGAGGTGCTTATTGAGGCTCAGTTCACGAACCAATTTATGCGCCTGAGCGCTGCTAAAACAGGCAGGAAGGTCCTGGATGATCTCCACATTTCTATTCCTCCTACAGCCTCACGCAGGCAAGACATACCCCGTGAATGGTGGTGCTGTTTCCTGGCATTGCGTTTACCCTGCAACATGCGCCCAGATTACCACCAAGGAAGAAGAGCAGCCCGAGCTAAAGCCCTGAATGAATGCCATAGCAGTGCAGAGGGAGCCTACTTCGTCGACGCTGCGGGCCCAGTTAGAGGGTTTTTCACAGTAGGCAGTCATCCACCAAAACCAGGTAGTTGACGGTCTATCAGTAAGATGCTTGCATGCATCGATTGTAGAAGAAACCGCGATCGCCTTTGCAGCAACACACTCTTCTGCGGACTGTATACTTACCGACTAAGTACATGAAAGGACTAATTTCACATATAGCTCACGCCATGCTATGGCAGGCATGAACACGAGCCACGAGAAAGCGGCTCATCTGGGTGGCGGGTCACCAGGGGTAGCCGGAAACGAGTTAGCACACAACTTGCCCAAGCCTTCCTTCCCCAGGCTCTGTCTACCGACCCCTCAGACCACGGCATTCAGTTACCAACAACCATTACAACATACGCAGATATACTGCAACTGCATCGTCTGCAGAGACAAACTCTACCTCATCCCGCTAAGGGACTTACTAAAGCAGAAGAGACTCGTCTGCGCAGGACTCCAAACTATGTCGTACGGCAGCCCGGCCGTGCTGGCCAAAATAGATCCCGAACATTTCAACGCTACATGTAAACTCTGTGGCGGCCGGGCTGACCTCTACCACATGGTTTGGTTGTGCCAAGCAAACAGCAGCATAGAGAAAATTACGCAGCCGATGTGGGAGGGGTGGGAGGCCTTGTCCAGCCCGGCTCTCGAGCACCAGCGGAGCCTCGTGGAGCGGGCGTGGGTGGCAGCCCTGTCGAACAGAGTCCTGACCCTCTCCAGCAATAACTAATACAACATATAATGTTCAATAAATGTTTCATTCATTCATTTGCTGCCTATGCTAACTATGACAGAGCATGCTTTTTTTTTGCCAAAGTCTTCTGCGTATCCTTTGTCGAGGTGCGCCGTTTCGTCTTGCCCACTCAACACCGCTTTGTTTGCGGATTTTTATGTCATCGTCGTCACATCATGCAGTGCTCACCAAGGTGCTCACAAACCATCCAAAACAGGCGATTGCCGAGAAGGACCATGCACGCCAGAAACACCACGTGTCTGAGAGACGGGAACTTGCTTCGCAAGCCTTTTCTCAAGCCCTATATAGCATATAGTTCATCTGTAGGGTGACCAGCTAGGCCTTATTTCGTCAATCCACATGCTAACCGGGACGGGATTTCATTCTCTCAACCCGATTTTCACACAACCTGTGAACAACAGTATATTGTTACGGATTACATCGGTTAGATTAGGTTCACATAGTGATGTTTCCAGAAGTGGTTAGATAGGAAGACAGAGGACGAAGTGAAGCAGTGAGTTGAGAAGGAATCAACATCAACACAAGTTGGCTGAAGCTATGGCGTGAAGCTACAGTGTGATATATGGTGTTGGTTTATTATGGTGTGATCTCGCGGTAATTATATTTGACCGCTCACTCAGCCCACAAGCATGTCGGGTGCACGTCAAAGTGGCTGAATTTTATTTATGGCAGAGATATGAGCAGATGTCTAGCGGGTTACCTTCGTGCAGTGCTCGCAGTGGACGAACACATGTAAACAAAAATTCAGGAACAGGATTTTGCAACTAGGCATTCAACTGGCCACAGAAATGAAATGGGCACAATGGCAATAATTCCAAGCTATACTGCTGATGGCGATAAAGGTGTTCGATGGTGGCGTCATAAATTGTCATCGACATGTTTTGGTGCACTGCATGATGTGACGACGATGACATAAAAATCCGCAAACAAAGCGTTGTTGAGTGCGCAAGACGAAACGGCGCACCTCAACAAAGGATACGCAGAAGACATTGGCAAAAAAAAGCATGCTCTGCCATAGTTAGCATAGGCAGAAAATGAATGAATGAAACATTTATTGAACATTATATGTTGTATTAGTTATTGCTGGAGAAGGTCAGGACTCCGTTAGACTGGGCTGCCACCCATGCCCGCTCCACGAGGCTCCGCTAGTGCTCAAGAGTCGGGCTGGACAAGGCCTCCCACCCCTCCCACATCGGCTGCGTAATTTTCTCTTTGCTGCTGTTTGCTTGGCACAACCAAACCATGTGGTAGAGGTCAGCCCGGCCGCCACAGAGTTTACATGTAGCGTTAAAATGTTCAGGATCTATTTTGGCCAGCACGGCCGGGCTGCAGTACGACAGAGTTGGGAGCCTGCGCAGACGAGTCTCTTCTGCTTTAGCAAGTCCCTTAGCATGATGAGGTAGAGTTTGTCTCTGCAGACGATGCAGTTGCAGTATATCTGCGTATATTGTAATGGTTGTTGGTAACAATGCCGCGGTCTGAGGGGTCAGTAGACAGAGCCTGGGGAAGGAAGGCTTGGGCCGAGTTCTGTGCTAACTCGTTTCCAGGCTACCCCTGGTGACCCGCCACCCAGATGAGCCGCTTTCTCGTGGCTCGTGTTCATGCCTGCCATAGGATGGCATGAGCTATATGTGAAATTCGTCCTCTCATGTACTTAGTCGGTAAGTATACAGTCCGCAGAAGAGTGTTGCTGCAAGGGCGGTCGCGGTTTCCTCTACAATCGATGCATGCGAGCTTCTTACTGATAGACCGTCAACTGCCTGATTTTGGTGGATGACTGCTACTGTGGCTCTGGTGCCTTCACTGTCATAGGAATTTTTTAGTAGCGACATATCATGACAAAGCGCAAAGCTGTGTTGTGGGAAAGCAAGTCGAGCGCTGGCAGCACAGCTTATGCGCGATTGTGTCACAGCAGGCTTTCTACAGCTGGCGCGTGCAGTGAGCGAAGAGTTCTAAGTCACACAGCGACGCGAATTCATGCCAAGCTCCCTTGTAACGGCACCAGTGTATCAGTCATAATTTTATATTAGCATTGAGGCTGACATTAAGGAAACAAACACTGCTTCCAAACGCCTGACCGCCAACAATCCAATGACATTCGCTCAAGCAGCGCGTGTTAGTCACTGGTTGCTAGCATTGGTGGAAAGCAATCAATCGACGGTGCTACACAACACTCGAACGACGCTGCTAGACGCTCGGCTATCTTATCACACTGCTGCCAATGATCGGTCGTTTGCACGCTGAGCTGGCAGCAACGAATCTGCGTTGGAGGTTGCTTTCACAAATCTTTTCTGCTGAGAAACTCGCAGGTTGGTTTCATCTGCGCACGCTTTTCTCATTTATCCTGATAATGGTTTTGCTCCATCACTTCACCACGTCCAACGAGAAACGCAGGGGCACAGTACACAAACATACCCGCCACTCACAGTAGGTACCAGACTTTGGCAAACTCTCCTCGTCGTAACTTCACTTAGGAGCAAAACAAAAAAAAACACCACGGAACAAACACGCACAATGTTTGTTTACAGCGGTATGTCGCCGCGGGATCCTGTTTACACACGAAGCGCAGCGCAGCGTCACCGATGTTCGCTGGAATCTTTCTTCGCCGGCTCACGGCTCAGAACAAACGCACGCGGCACAAATTGTGCATCGTAAGCTCACAATACTATTTCCGGCATGACAGACCACCACAAACAATTCGAATTCACTCTGACGAAGCGAGATGCACAGAGCTGACGCGACCGGCCCAGTTCGAAGCGAGGGCGGCCATGTTAGGCATGTTCTCCGTCGGCGGGGACACCAGCCGTCCGGCTCATGACATCACCTGAAGTGCGCGCCTATTGGTGGAGGCTGGTGTGCATCCGCCTTTGAGGGGCAAATGCCGCAGCCTTCTAAAGTTTATATCCGGCTATAGAAGTTTGCAGTGATGGCGGCCCGCAGTTTCTGTCAAAAGAGTTTAAAGATTTTGCGGCTCGTTATGACTTTGTGCATACGATTTCAAGTTCACATTTTCCCAGGTCCAATGCACTCGCTAAGAAGGGCGTACATGTGGTCAAGCGGCTTCTGGGCAAGACCGGGACCAAAAAAGAGGACTTCTATTTGGGCCTTCTCAACTACAGGGTGTGTCCTCTCGAAGGTGGCCGTTCACCATCGGAACTGCTAATGGGACGAAGTCTAAGAATGCTACTTCCAGATTTTTCAGCGTCATCCTCAGGTCTCGTTTAAAAACATGTTCAAGCAAGGACCGCAGGAAGACCACTAGCTCCACTACAGAAAGGAGACGTCGTCCGAATCCTCCAAAATGGTAGATGGGATATCAAAGCGCAAGTCCAAGATCTCGTGGCCCCGAGATCGTACACCGTTCTGACTGAGGATGGCCGGATTTTCCGTCGAAATGGACAGCACCTTCGCAAAACACCTGAAGCGTTCTATCGAACCATCCATTACCAGGCGGACTACTGCGACGACGCCCCCGATTCATCTCCGAGCGCAGTCACACAGCAGAGGCAAGAACCTCCGCAAGCCACCAGCAGGCACACCAGGTGTGCTCAACATTGCAGATTCACTGCGAAGATCTACCAGACTGCGAAGACCCCCAGACCGCCTCGCCTACACGCACGGGTTCCAGCAGACTGAAACAGCCTAGAGTGTTGACTGCTACGCATCGATGTTGAGTGCTTTCAGTGCTATCTGTGTTTTCATTCTTCAAAGAAAGGATGCAACGGCCAGCCAAGACAGCGCTGTGCACAAGCCCGGCTATATATGCGTTCCCGTGTTGTGAATAAAGGCTTCTTCTTGTGGTGACCACTGTGTGCATTAGGCTCGATACATAGAGCAGGAAAAACGGGCTGTAGCCAGTAGTCTCGTGCTTTTCTGTGTTAAAAGCGTATGTAATGAAGGGCAAAATCTCGTTCCAGTTTTTATGGTCCGGTGCGACGTAAATGGACATGTTCACCAGTGTGCGGTTGGTACACTCGGTCAGCCCATTTGTTTGCGGGTGATACGGTGTCGAGTGGCAAAAGCTGGAAGCGCATAATCGAAGAAGCTCTTCCACGACATCTGCAGTAAACTGGCGGCCGCGGTCACTGATGATTATTCGAGGAAGGCCCTGATGGAGAATGATAGAATTCAGCAGAAAAAAGGAAACTTGGCTGGCGGTGGCACCGCACATCTGTAGGGAATCAATACCTAATATAACATCATGTGAGGAACGGGGGAGGATTGTAAATTCAGTCGTGAAAACTCTACCACCCAGTGACACTTATGCAGTGCAAAAACCAACAGGCCGCAACGAATCCCCGCTCACGCCACAAGATGTTGCCACTTGGTTCCATTTAAATACCACTTTGCATCCTAATAACCTTTGGAAAGCGAGACTCATCACAGAAACAAGAGCACCTGTGTCCACTAACGCCAATGTAGACACACCATCAAGGAGGACTTTTATTTGTTCAAAATTGACACAGGCGGAGGCATATCTTTCAGCAGCGAATCTCCAGCGACCTCACCTCCATTGGCCGCGCTCTCTAGTTTTCCGGTGGTGGTTATCTTGAACGACGCCGCAGTGAAGGACACCGGTGCAATCGAGGAACAGGAGGTGGCGTCACGCTACGATCGGAGGCAGGTGAGCGGTTCCGTAAGTTTCCTTGCCAAAAGTTGCTGCTAGAAGGCAATTGCGCCATAGAAGGCCGTTGGGCGCTGGGGCAGCAAGTTGATTGTACCGAGATCTTTGGCGATGAGGACAAAAACGGGATATATGGCCAAGAACGCCGCAAATGTAGCATGTTGGAAGCGGAGGGCTTCTGCGGTAGTCTTCAGAGCTGTCAGACGTCTGTACACCTAGTACGAATTACTTGGTTGTAACGCAGAGCATTGCCAGTGGTGGGGCGTCCAGAGGAACGTGGGTAACGAGGGCAAGGTTCAAATCGAGTATCCGAAGGGTAGTGGCCTCTCCATGCCGGTGCGTGTCGGTAATCTGATAAATCCGTGACGTTGACCGGTGGTTGCCATCCATTCAAACGTGGAGAAGTCGGGGCTTGCGAAAAGGAGGCATCAGATACATCAGGCAGGTGACATGTCTCATTGTGCCTGTCCAGCTCCTCGCGGACGATGTGGCGTATGGTCGATTCAAAGTCAAATGAAGAGCTCATATAGATGCTGGCCACAGTGGTAACATTGGCCAATCGGCCAAACTTTGGCGTTATTCGGCGCATCTTCAGCATCTTGAACGTACGGCAGTGCTTCATGACATCGGACACTGAAGCGAGACTGTCCTTGCCGATCAGAAAATTGCATGCATCCTATGCTATGCCCTTAAGCAGGTGCCCGACCTTGTCTTCCTCGGACATTCTTGCGTTGGCTTGCTTGCACAATTTCATGATCTCTTCGATGTAGGCAGTGCAAGTCTCACCTGGCAGTTGTGCTCTCTGTGCCAGGGTGTGCTCTGCGCGTTTTTTTGCGTCCGAGTCGCCAAAGTATTCCTTTAGGTCATGAACGAAACGCTCTCACGTTAATAATTCTTCGTGATTCTCAAACCACATCAGGGCCGTGTCAGTGAGAGCGAAGACAACATTGTTTAGTTGGTAGGTAGTGTCCCAGTCGTTGGACTTGCCTACCGTTGATAATGCCTGAGCCATTCTTCTACATCTTCACCTGCTCACGGCGAAAACCCGAGGTTCTCGGTAGTAGCGCCACATACCAGCAGGCATTGATCCCGGAGCGGGAGGTATCAGTCCCCGAGCGTCTCCTTCGTTGGCCATGTTAACAGGCGAAGGTGGTAGTCCGGCGAGGCGACGACTCCGGCGAAGAATAAATGGCTCCGGGTCCGTCGTTACTTCAAGTACCCAGCACCTTCCACTAAAACTGCTACGACGCGAGGCAGAGTTTATTAAACAGGCCTCAGGGCGAGCCTCGGACGAGCAAAAAACGTTCTTGTTGTTGTTGCCTCAAAACATGGCTCGTACCCACGAGGGGGATTGGCCACACTGGATAAAATAAAACATGCACCTAACAACGAACAAAATGGTAAAGGTGAATAATCAAAATTAAAATTTTGGCAACTCCTTAAGACAGATTTTAAGATGTCCTATAGATAAATTAACTAAATAAAAATTGAGAGAAAACTAACTACAAAAATAAACATAAAATAACATGTCCCACGGTCGGTGCCCTAGCAGCGTAACCTTCCGGATGCTTCAATAAATTTGTGAACAGCAGTGATCATAGAACCCTGACTTGTGCCTAATTGACAGGCCCCAAAAGACAAAATGTTTGGCGTTGTAAGTGCCAAACCCAGATTACTGCTTGGAAATAACAGAAACATTCTACGGAGGGAGGAGAAGCGGTGGCAAGAAAGAAAGAAATGGTCAATAGTCTCCGGTTGATTACAAAACGAGCAGAGGTCAGTGATTGATAAACCGGATCTATGAAGATAAAAATTTAGGCGGGGAACTCTGCAGCGAAAAGTTGACAGCGTCACCTCACATTGGCGTGAAAGGTACTTGCTCGTGTTCCACCGAAATTTTAAATGTTGAAAATCGTCTGAAGAAAGTATAGACGAGTCATGGCAACTCAGCAATAAAAGGCATTTAAATCTAGCTCCTGTTATAAAAGAGAAATCAGGAAGAATATTTATGACCAGACCATTTAGTGATGTCGAAGCGAGCGAGTCAGCTGATTCAATTAAAAAGATTCCACTATGTCCGGGGACCCAGACAAAGCGGACTTCGGATAAATTTTCTGGGGCAAGAGTCGAAAATATACTCAGTAGGAGTGACTGATTATTATTGGAAGTTAAATGTGTACAGACCGAAAGCGCATCTGTAACAACTATTACCTTAGAATTCTGTGGACCCAATTTTCGGATTGCAAGAATAACTGCCAGAAATTCAGCAAGAAATATTGGAGTGTAATCGGCGAGACGGAGAGCAAAAGACCAGTTGAGTTGATTCGAAAAGATGCCAACACCAGCCTTCTCTAAATTTTGTGATGCGTCCGTAGAAATAACCAAATGAGACGGAAATTGACTAAGATGGTCTTGAAGGAGACCTTCAAGTATGCGCGCAGGAAGAAGTTTTGCGTGTTTTGGAAAAATATCATCAAAAGTGAGTTTTATTTCGAATGAATTAGACTTTGGAGAAATCAGGCGCGGTAGGCTAACTTGAAGTTTTGATAACAGCGATTGAACAAAAATAACTTGTGGCTGTCGGTAACGCCGCCATGCTGTTCTGAAAAATGATTCTGGTGAATTGATGAAAACGGGTTGCAAATTGGAAAGGGGTGTATCATAAAGCTTCAGGAAAGTCAGGACAGTAAGTTGCTTAAATCTGGAATCAAGCGGAATAATTCCAGACTCCAGATAAAGAACATTATTAGCCACAAAACTTGGCAGCCCGAGGCAGAGACGCAGCGCTTGCCTTTCCAGTAGAATTAAAGGTCTTAGCTTGTATGCTGCACATCCTGAAAAAATAACACAACCAAATTCTAGAATGGGGCGGACGTAAAGCTTATAAATCATCAGCAACGTAGATCTACGCATCCCTGTGTTTTATTGCTGAACCGGCGCAACAATGCCATTGCACGTTCTCCTTTATTAGCATTTGCTTCTATTTGCTGCTGCCAGTTTAGCTTACCATCATAAGTTATCCCTAAGTACTTCAAAGTTGGAACTTGCGGAATCGGCTGATTACGATAATGAAGAGAAATAGAGACAGGAATTGACAATGGAAACACTAGTAGAGCGCATTTCTTTACGTTAAGCGAAAAAGACGGGCCGTCCAGCCAGGACTCGAGTTCAGACAAATAAGATTGCAAAATTTGGTATCACGTATTAATATCCCTTGCTGATGAGAAAAATGCAATGTCATCAGCATAGAGATAGAGTTGTACATCCTGATGGATTGGCACAGAAGATAGCAAAGTATTGAATAAAAGTGGCGAAAGAACTGATCCCTGTGGTACGCCTCTCGTCTGTTTATACGTATCCGATGTCACCCCATCCTTGAAACAAAAAAAGTTCTCTATCGAAAAGGAACTCTTGTATCCAGGCTACTAAATAGTCTGGAACAGAACAGCTAACTAATCGAGAAATTAAAATTTCATGTTTGACACTGTCATATGCTTTTGCAATATCTAAAGTTACCAATGCCGATATATCTCCTGATTGTCCTGCGAGTCGAATGCGGCTTTCTAACTCAACGTGAGCTGACCAAATGGAACAATGAGGCCTAAATCCTATTTGTCTCGAGCACAGAATACCACGAGAAGAAGTAAATTCAAGGAGCCGGACATGAATTACTTTTTCTACAATTTTGACTAGATTCGATGTAAGTGCAATTGGCCGAATGTTGTCCAAGATATATCCGAGGTTTTCTTTTTTAAGCAAAAGCACAATTTTTGCAATTTTCCAAGAGGTCGGAATCCATGTATATTGTAGTGAACAGTTAACTATATTCAAGAGCTCATCTGGGAAAGAGTTAAACAATAATTTAATCATAGTAATGGTGATACGGTCCGGTCCAGGAGCCGATTGATGTGCAGATAAGATGACATCGGATAATTCTGTCATGGTAACTTCTACAAATTCAGATGTCGAAATTTTGAACCTCCTTGGTCTGGGACAAAGCGAAGAAAAGCGTGCTTCAAGCCCTTTCGCGATATTATTTAGTGAATCCGCCGCGTCTTTGGGGGATAGAACAGCAGAAAATGACCATACGGACTGTTGAACATCTTTTTTGTTGCGTAAGAACCTAAAAAGTGCCGATCTTCTTTCTGGTTTTGACAAAGACGTATGTATTGCATTTTTTTGTTCATCTTTAGCTATCGCCACAGTTCGTTTAAATAGAGCTGCATAGAATTTATAGTCCATCCAATTTTTCGGTGAATGATTATGTTGGAGACTTTTCCACGCTGCTTTTCTTCGCCTATAATCCCGTGTGCAAGCATCTTTCCACCATGATGACTTCGACGGTGAGCTGCAAGACATAACCGTAAACTCAGCAGGCTGAATAGAAGAGTTTAAAAGCGATACGACAGAGTCAGCCCTCCGTTGTTCATCACAAGTACTCAACGCTGATAAGCCTGCATTTATAGTTGATTTATAAGTTGTATAATTAATGAGTCGTCTTTGTCGTATAATAGGAGCCTGACGTGAAAGCATAATTTCAAAAGTGATGGGTAAGTGATCGCTACTTGTTCCATTGTCAAAGGTGTCCCAAGATGAAATAGACATGTTAGCAGAGGAGAAAGTCAGATCTAATGCAGAAGAGAATCGCCCACGTAGAAAGGTAACTTGTCCTGAATTGTGACATTGAAAATTGTTGTCATGCACCCAATTCCACAACCTCTTTCCACAACCATCTGTTTTAATTCCCCAAGAAGTATGATGCGAATTAAAATCTCCTGCCAGGAGCGTTGCATTTGAACAGTTTCGGAACAGTGAGTCCAGGTGATCAGTGTTCTTGACTCCGTTCGGGAAGTACGTATTAACCACTGTAAACACAGAGCAACCTGGCAGCAAAAAATCTAATCCTAAAATTTCGCAGTCTGAACACACATGTTCAAAAGTTACAGTTACCTTATGATACATTTTGATGAAACTAGTATTAGCAGCCCACCGCCCCTACCTGGACGATCTAAACGAAATGTTCGAAAATTATTAATAGTAAATCTTTGATGTGACGAAAGCCATGATTCCTGAAGTAAAATAACATCTGGTATTATTTTGTGTACTAAATAAAGAAGGTCAACGTAACCTGAGGATATAGAGCGGCAATTCTATTGGAGAACTTTTACTGATGCTATGGCGATCCTAGAATGGATGACTCCACGGCAGAACGCAACGCATCCTGCTCGTGGTGATCACTGTTCTTTCCTTTTTTAGGCTTAGATTTAGGAGTATCCGTGGGAGAAAGTGGGGAACCCTTGCGTCTATTGCTGATGGTTCCAAGCCTCATGTGTCCAAATGAGTGGCTAGGTCCCGCAGTTGCTGAGACCGGAGAACAAACTGAGGTATCAGACTCAACCTCGGCCTGATTTTCAAAGTTTGATTCATTTGAATGGCGCGCGGGAATACTACATGGAGTGGGGTCAGCAGTAGCAGAGTGCGATTGGAGGAGGCTATTAAATTTGGCAGTTAGCATCTCAGTTATACCTTCGGCAAAAGTGTTAAACAGTCGCTCGATAACTATTGGCATTGCCTTGTCAATGGCTGCGGCTACAGCGGCCGAAACTGTGGCTTCTAGAGATGTTGACTGACAGGGAAGCAGCTGCTGCGTAACCAACATCGCGCTCCTATATTGCTGATATTGCTTCCGCATGGGAACAATGACGTTTCTCCGCGATCTCAAGCACCTGAATCTCATGGCCTCGCGCAGGGCAGTTACTATCTGTAGCACTATGAGATCCATCGCACAAGCAACACCTAGGTGCATCTTCGTCGCAGGCTGATGTAGAGTGAGAGCCGCCGCAATTACAGCATCTCACTGAAGATCTACATGCATTAGCACTGTGGCCAAATCTCCAGCAGTTTCGGCACTGCAATGGCCTAGGTGACAATGTCTCCACGCGGAACAAATACGGCCAAGCCTTCACTTCAGACGGGCGCGTTAAACCGGCGAACGAGACGATGACGCTCTCAGTTGGGACTCGGTTATCACCCACCAACCTATTGCATCTATAAACAGAAACAACACCAGCCGGAGAGAGCATCTTCAAAAGGGCCTCAGGAGTAATATCGGCAGGAACCCCGCGAACAATGTCTTTCACGCATGCGAGATGAGGAGGGACGAAAGCACGAACCGCGATGCTAGTGAATCTCGTGCAGTTAAGCAAATCATTAAGGCACTGAACGTTAGAAGACTTACATAGAATGCCTGTCTTGCCAAAACGCCTCACCTCCGAAATGTCAACGAAGTGCTCGGTAATACCGCGCAGCTCCTCCTGGAACCTTTCTGATTCGGTTAGCCGAATGGAACCACCATCCGTGGGAACGAGCGCCACGGGCAAGGTACTGACTCCGTTCCGAAGAAAACACTCCAGGGGCACCGACTCAGTGGGACGGCTAGCCGACCAGGGCGAGCCCTGGCCGGGACCGGAGACCGGCATTCACAGTCCCTGGAAAAGAAAAAAAAACCTATAGAAGAAACAAAGCCCTACGAGCAGTTAAAATGTGGCCAATCCCCTTTCGGATACGAGACAAGAGGTAGAACGGTGGCCGGAACCACAGAATCGCGAGAGCACGTCCGACAGCGATCGACAGCGTCCTGCGAAGCCAAGTTGTGTCGTCTTTCTCGTCTTCTCCGCTCACACTCCTTCCTCTTCTACTAATGCAATCACATTGACTGTGATATCACCAGCAATTTCGATGATATAGTAAAAGCAGCGGAAGTATTCTATACTCACCTGTACAGTCCCCAGAGCAGCCACGCTACCTTCATTCAAAGAGTGATGAATATTATACAGAGGCTCCTTCTATAATTAGCAATGAAGTTAGAAGGGCCTTGCAAAATATGACCCTGGGAAAAGCGACAGGAGAAGATGGAATAACAGTAGATTTACTTAAAGATGGAGGAGGCATCATGCTTGAAGAGCTTGCGGCCCTTTATACGCAATGCCCCACGACTTCAAGTGTACCAGAGAACTGGAAGAATGCCAACATTATACGAATCCATAAGAAGGAAGACGTTAAAGAATTGAATAATTATAGGTCCATAACCTTGCTTTCAGTATTCTATAAAATATACACAGAGATAATTTCCAATAAAATCACGATAACACTTCAGTCAACCAAGAGAATAAGGGGGCTTCAGGAAGGGATATCCTACCATGGATCACATCGATGTCATCAATCAGGTAATCAAAAATCTGCGGAGTACAATCAACCTCTTTATATGGTTTTCATGCATTATGAAAAAGTATTTGATTCAGTAGAGATAGATACCAGCGTTCATAGAGGCATTGAGTAATCAAGGAGTACAGGAGGCATACGTGAATATCTCGGCAAATATCTACAAAGATTCCACCGCTACCTTGGCTCTCCACAAGAAAAGCAGAAAGTTACCTATCAAGGAAGGGGTCAGGCAAGGAGACAATCTGTGCAATGCTATTTACTGCTCGCTTAGAAGTATTTAAGCTATTAGACTGGGGAAACTTAGGAATGAGGATCAACGGCAAATATCTCAGCAACCTTCAGTTTGCAGATGACAGTTGCAGATGCCGTTTTGCTAGGAAATGCTAAGTGCTGCTAGGCTTGCCGCCGACGCGCAGATTCTCGCTTGGCCACACGACATGCTTCAAGATAAGTGGCTTCTTCGGGTGTCCGGACCTTCTTTGCTCGTCCCATGTCAAGGCTACATGAACTCACCACGGAGTCAACGAGAGTTCTGCCGCCATAGCGGCGGCTCCGAGCTTTATCTCCCTGGTGACGTCGCGGTCAAGCTGTGCCTCCACACTTGTCTGGGCGGGGCGTGGCTGGTCGAAATCGGCCAAGCTGCTGCCATAGGCGCCTGCTGCAGTCACGGACACCGCGCGCATTCAGGGCGAACGCGAGGAAACGCGAACTGCTTCGGCAGCAGCTCTGCGTGCTGCCTCGGTGATGCTACAATTTTTTCTCGCTCTCATTTCCTCTCTCTCGCGAGCTTAGCGCGCGCCGCGCGCATTCTCTCCTTCAATGTCCTTAACGTCCCATGTCAAGGCAAATGTGCATAGAGAGAAGACGAAGCACGCTCCGCGAGGTGGTTGCTAGAAAACGCGTGGTGACTTCATCGTTCAGCGAGGTTTTTGTACTCGCTCCACGGACTGACTGTCAGCTTAAACAGCTCCGCTGTTAAAAGTGACTTCCGAAATGTGGTTCGTCACTACATAGCTCGATTGCTAATTGCATTACCGTTGACAGTCATCGGGACACAGGTTCTGCCGTAATTCTTGTAGTGAAACTGTTAAAGGCTCACTCTTCAATGGTCGCGTCTGACAATAGAAAAAAAAACTCGTTGGCCGTATACTGTATGTGCGAGTAAAAGCGCGCGAGGGACGCGCGCTTTCACAGGGAGCAAATGCATGGCGGAGAGCAAACGCGACTTATGTGCGAGTGAAAGCGGGCGAGGGACGCGCAGTTTCACGGGGAACGAACGCACGGCAGAGAGCACATGCGACTTCCCAGTGGAAGGGAAGCGGTGGACGAGGAGGCCATCGAGGCACCCTAGACTGCGTGTGCGTGGCCGCTCTTCCACTGCGGCGCATGCGCGCAGCCCTGCCCTTCCAGCTTCAGAAAACTACCTGCTATTTTCGAGCATGCACAAGCTTTCAGAGTGTTCCATAAATTAACCACACTTTTCAATCTCTGCGGTGAAATTTAGCCCTGTAGTCTCATATATTTAGTATGAAAACCGTTTCCTTTGCATTACAGTTTAGGTGTCGTGACACTTTCACTTGCAATTCAATTAAAAAGAAAGCACGCTTTCTTCTCTCTAAACAAAAGTAAAAAAATTGTAAACATGGGAAATGTTTGCACGTTTGCACTGCGTGCTGCAACACTTGTCAGTTTTCATGCACAAACAAGCATGGAATTTCTGTTACACATGATCAGACACAACATTATCTGTTTATTCATATGCAGAAAGTTTTGTGGGAGTCAACCAGGCGATCGTAAAAAGGAGATATTTCAGAGTTTGTACTTGATTGGACAAATCGAAGCGTAACGCTGCACCCTACCCACGTTAGCTCTTAAAAGGTCTTTATTATTTTTTTATTTAATTATAGCTAAGTGGCTTTTATTACAGAAAAAAGAGGCAAGACCTTCGCAAGCTTAGATGTGCTGGTCATTTTTCGTAAGCTCTACAGGTACTACCAGTGCTATTAAAATTTGCAGAGGTAAATACACAGGTTGAGCACTATAAGCTTCATGTACGTGATTTACCGTGACACACAGCACCGCATATATATTGTTGGTTGTGTAAACTTCACAAGCGATGCGCACTTTGGGCCTTACTTTACATTTAAACGCTTATTTATCTAAATGTGAAAGTGTACATTTTTCAAAATGGCATACGACGTTTTTCGACTGCACTTAAAATATAATTTCTGCGTATTACCATTTTTTAACAGCGGAGCTGTGTAAGCACTTGGTTAGGCCGCCTAGTGCCAACAAAAAATGTGGGCCGAACCTGGAGGTAGTGCAGAAAGGGTCCAAGCATAATGGCACATACCTCTGCGAACTAGTGAAGCTGTTTAAGCTTGAGGATGGTCAGTCGAGTGTACGCCCTACACCACCTAGATAGCATAAGGCCTACGCACACCGACCCATGATGTCATGCTACCTGGCCCGACTGCCATAGAATCTAATGGGGATGCTTTCGCATAAGCAACTGTGATTTTGGCATCACAGCTTTCGTCATGCCAGCTTTGGCAATGAAAATTTCGGACCAAGTAGCATGACGTCATAGATTGGAGTGCGTACGCCTCGGCTATCTGGATGGTACTGGTACGCCCCAAAACCTCTGCCTGGTGAGACATCACCATGCATCGCCTAGCAATGCTTCGCCACAGCTGCGCCGAGCCTCGCCGCAGCTACATGAGCCATGACGTCACCGCACCGTGCGAAGTGGTTGCCGCGGCTGCGCAGAGACGGAGCTAAGCCTTGATGTCAGTGCGCCGACCCACGAGATATATAGCTCCGCGTTGCTGCTGTGGCGACACCAAAGCTCCGCTATCTCCCGCTGAGCACATGTTGCAGAGATGGGGCGGCTGAAGAAGAGCGTCACTCCCAAAAAGAGGAAACGTGGCGCAAAAGCCGCCGCACCGCTACTCGTGAGCGAGTGACACGACTTCGGCCAAATCCCGAGGATTGTGCCGCCGAAGCAGTGGCGAAACGTCGGTGATTCCCAGAAGATTCGGAGTTACGAGCCCGCGAAGCCGAGGAAAAGCGTTTGAGCATCCAGAAGCGTCCAAATGCTTTAATGACCGAATGTTGGTTGCTCCTTGGGCTGCCGATTCCGGGGTGATCTTGCGCGAAACGTGGCTGAGTCTCAAAGCATAACCTCGCAAAAATTTGGCCGAACAGAGATAAAGCTAGGTGGGGTCGCCTGCTTCACTGTTTGCCCATTCTTTGCACCACTAGTGTGAAGCTGCCCCCAATTTTTTTTTACTTTCCGCTAATTTAGAAAACTTCATGTATATAAAAGAAAACTGTTAGGCTCGACAGAAATTCTTCGTCTACATAACATCCGCCAAATATCATCTACTCATTATTATTTCCTCGCTTTCCTTTTTTCTGATTGCACGAAACCTGCAGCAACGGTTGGAATTTGTTTAATTTATGCCAACTGAAACCGTACTATCTGATCTAGTGCAGATGTGGCAGGATAAGTCTGTTGCCAGCATCAAAATGCAGTTCTGTTCATTTTCGTTTTGCATTCCAAACTTCGCAGGGGTAATGTCACCATGCACGAGAGGATCCACACGGGCAAGCGGCCGTTCGTGTGCCACGTCTGCGACAGGGGCTTCCACCAGCGAGGGCATCTCAACAGCCACATGCTGGTCCACTTGGGGGAGAGGCCGCACAAGTGGCCAGACTGCGGCCAGCGCTTTATCCGCGCGTCACACATGGCGCTTCACCAGAAGCTGCAGCACTCGGCCGAAAGCGCTCGACATCACGTATACCCTGAGTGCGGAAAAGGCTTCACACGGAGACATCTCATCACTCACCAGCTGACCCACATGGGTACGAAGCCGAACGCCTGCTCTTAGTGCGGAATGAGGTTTGCACTGAGCAGTGATGCCACGAGGCACAAACAGGTCGTTCACAGCTGCCAGTACCCGCTACACTGCCCACACTGCGGCAAGGGGTGTGGGAACATGAACGTGCTTAGAGGCCACGTACGCGTTCATCACAATGACGAATACGATGACAACAAAGAGAAGCACGACGATCAGTAAAGACAAATGTACCCGGGGAAGAAAACCTGGATGATGCGAGACTTCAATTGGGTAACGCAGAACGAACGTGAAATTAACAATAAAACGTGGACAACTTTTTTTCGACAGTTTTGCGCAAATACGCACGATGCAAGAATTTTCTCGTAGCTCTGAGAAAAAAGTGTTGCCACTTCCGTTTTTGGAAAGTGCAAAGCTACGTGGAAGCACATGCAAATTTCGCTATAAAATAAATAAATCGAAGCCTTGCAGTGATTAAAGAAATCGCACAAGTGGACCACGACATCTATTTTTTTCTTTAACAGCCCTCTCTTCTGAGACAAACCCTTGAAGCGTTTCCTTGTAGCTCCGAGGTATACTATTGCGTAGAAGCGACGAGTGCGGTTGTTGGCAGAGTAGAAGTGCGCCCCCCCCCCCCCCCCCCGCTCCCTCCGGCGCTGGCTTCCCGCTTCCTTGCTTGCGCGTGGGAGATTGAGCGCATTCGCTCTCCGTGATAGCGCGCGTCCCCGCACGCTTCCGCTCGGGCATACGGCGCGCGGCGAAGATTTTATCTATATGGAACCTCACGGCGATGACGATGCCGACGGCAGAAATCCGGTTGAAGTGTCCATATAATTGCTATCGCAATTAAACAGCAGTTCTCCAGAAAAGAAACATGTCTTACTGGTGTAGAAGACGCACCTGTTCGTTCGGTATACGATTTAAAAAAATTAGTGACGATTTCACTCCGTGAACGTGGGTCACGTGCAAGCGTATGGGTGTCAGTCCTACACAATTGCGATAGCAACGACAAGGCACACCAGGCGCATTTCTGCAATCTTGGTCACCGCGATGTTCCGTATAAAGTCCGAAGGCGATAACATTGTATGCCTTATGTGCGAGTGAAAGCGTGCGACGGTGAGCCGAATCACGCACAGAGTAGGACAGCGGGATGGTATTGCGGGAGGGAGGGGTTTGGCTTGTACTCTGGTAGCAACTGTGAAGTTAGCGCAGCGGCGCGCACCATATCTTGCAAGCAATCTGTAGATGCGACAACTTCGGGGTCGATTGATTCGTGGTTGGCCTGCCACCCCTTGCATTGCTCCTCCGTCCTCGCACGGCCTGCGGGAACTCAATAGCGCGCACAGAACCCATAGCAATTAAGTGGCAGAGGAAGTCAACCCAGCATGCTGTGCGTGGCCATAGCCTCCAGTCCAATTTTGACGGCAGTTTTGCCGGGGAAGGAAACGTACACAAGTAGCACCTGTGTATAAGACGCACCACCGGAAAATACCGTATATACATACTAATTTCGCGTCAACAATGTTCCGCCACAACAAAATTTTCCGCCTGTCCCGTGATTTTCGTTGTAGCGGTACACACACACAGTCGACTCTCGTTACAATAGACCCTGATAATCCAACAAAAACTGACGTTTTATCAGAAGTCTATGGTATCTGAAACTGGAGGCCACCGCCGAAACACCAAAAGATTGTCAAACAGTCGCTGCATGTTTCAACTACCGTTGGAACGTAGCAACACGTCGTCGGAAAAAAAAATGAAAGGGAACTAAGGCGCGATCGTGTACGCGTTCCAAAATGGAACGGAGGCATTCCGTTCCATCGAGCCGCACACGATTGGTCAATTTGAACGTCGCGGTTGAAATTGGCCAATTGTGTGTGGCTCGATGGAACGGAACGCCTCCGTTCCATTTTGGAACGCGTACAAGATCGCGCCCCTACTCGCGAAGAAATGCATGTGCACTTTCCACATGTTTGGCAGAAAAAGGTTGTCGCAGTTTCACCTGAAAGGCGAAGCATCAATTGCGATAGCAAATTTGAAGAGAGCTATACGGAGTAATGATAGCAGCTTTATCAGCTGTATAAACTTGGACATGCAGCCGCACCGGCAACATGCAGAACTGTTGTCGACGCCGTCGGCATTTTGCCCGCGTTCGCTCAAAATGCGTGCGGCGTTGGAGACTGTTGCCGGAGCCTCTGATATAAATAGGCACTTGGTGCCGCAGCTAAGCGTCGCCTCCCTTCCCTCCCCCACGGCCTTTCGCGCGTCGGAAGAAGGCACGTTTGCTCTACATATATGGTGATTGTAGAGGAGGAAAGAGACGCCCACTTCTGCAGCCCTTAAGGGAGCACGGCGCAGAATGCGCGTTTGTTCTCCGCCGTGCGTTCACTCCCCTAAAAAGCGCGCGCCCCTCGCGCCCTTTCACTCGCACATACAGCGTTCGGCGGCGCGCGGCAACGATTTCATCTCCATTGACGTCATACGGAACCTCACGGCGACGACGATGCCGACGGCAGAAATCTGCTTTTGAGTGTCCATATAATTGCTATCGCAATAAAAATTGTGTGCAGTACACTGCTGCGGCGTGATCGAGGTCGTTCGGAGCGCGCGTTCAATTTTGCCAGGCGTGGCCTAAGTCAACTGTGCACGGCGAAACTGAACGCGCGCTCCAAATGGCGATCTCCGATCGCACCCCTACCCTCGCCTACGCTGCTAATGTGAATTACCGTATATGCTCCCAGAAATCCAATGCAAAGTTTGGTGGTGCATTTATTATGCAGGGTAAATTTTAGCGTGTTTTATGAGTAAGCGTTCTTTGTGAAACTGCTTCAAATTTGGATTTTCCTGCTCCAAAAGTAAGATTTTTCTGCTCCAAAAATTGCTCCAAATTCTATTTTGCCTGTTGCACCACTTATATAGGTATCTTAAGCATGAGTAGGCAAATAACTTGAAATCTGACTGCACATAGAAATCGCCAATTACGTTTGAATAATGATAGAGAGCAAAGTCTGTGCGTCTAAAGTACACAATAAGAAACCTTACCGTCGACAAGAAAGGCAGATTCAGCGACGCCATATGCTCCGACTACGTGGGAGGGGGGGGGGGGGGGCTCCTGGGGCTCGAGCTCTCTCCGGAGTTTTCCAGGGGGGGGGGGGGCGCTCTGCCCCCCTGCCTGCGATGTCTAACCCCCCCCCCCCTCTACTAAAACGTCCTTCCCAGAGTCCTGTTACCCAAATTGTTTATGGTTTCTATTGAGTTGCCTCCACCTTTTCCCTTCACAATTTAGTGTGGCTAATAGCTAACTGCAGCATTGTTGACGAGGGCGTGCATGGCTTTTATTCATACATTCGCTTTATTTATGAAAATCCTGACAATCGAACAACAAGCACATACGCATTTTTTCACCTTCATCATGTTATTTTAATTTCCAGTTTGAACACTATGCCCAGACACATTATATTTCAATGTGTACACAGGACAAAATTTATATTTTTAAAGAGAAAAAGGTAGCCAACTAACAATTATTTTTAATGATATGGATACCTATGTCTAGAGAATGAATATGTTGCTGTAGGTTCAGCTCGCTACAAATTGCTTTGCGCGCTTTTTTGACACTGAAAAATACCTGCAGACTTCAGTGACCCCTTCGGCAGAGTCTTATCAATAGTGTGTGAAATGCACATGAATGATAGGTGTCTCACCATTGCTTCTCTTTCCAGTAGGTAATGCTAGCGACTCGTGAAAGAAAAAAAAGCTTATGATAATTTACATTTATTGGGGATGGAAACATCGCAACGTGCATGCAGAGGCCATAAATATATATAATTAACTATATATAATTAGTAACCGAAGTGAGGCCAAGCCGGATTCACAATCAATAGCAGTCATGCGCAGCAGAGCTTTTACTAGGACTGAAAAAAAAAGAGAGGCTGCAGTTTCACCAGAAGAGCGAAGCAGCGTTAGTGATAGCGAAGCATAAGACAATTACACGAAGGAAGATTCTTCCCGTATAAATCTGTGTAAGAGCCGCACCCCCCAACTAGAACGCAAATATTTTTTTTAAATCAAACCGAGAAGTAATCGCATTCAGCGCTGATTCCGATCGTGCTGCACTGCGAATTTTCCCGCGCAGCGTACTTTTGCGCGTAGCAACTATAAAAATCAGTCGGTTACAACTTCAGAATACCGAAAAGGCGGCCCGCCCGGAACACTGAAACGCAGCAGCCAATTGCCACTGCGACTAATGAAATGGTTCCGCTGACGCGACTCGGCCCAGCTCGAAGCGTGGACTGCCATGTCTTCTGTCGACGGGGTCACCAGACTGACGTCCGGTTCATGACGTCAGTCTAGAGTGCGCGCCCATTGGTGGATGCTGTTGTGCATCTGCCTTTCAGGGGCAAATTCCGCTGCCTTCTAAAGTTGTACACGACTATAGATGGGGAGAGGAGGCGATCGCGGATGTTTACGGTGGATTTCATACTCGTAGTTGGAAAAATGAAATAAGATGGCCCTGTCCCTTGTAAGGCTCGTCAAAATTGCAGCAAAAAAGTGCGGCCCTCACACGAGTCTGTTGGTTATATCGCCTATATGAATCGTAGTAACATTTACTCACTAATTAAAATAACAAACATCGTGCAATGCACGGACCATGTAAACCTGTAAATATCCCGCTGGATGACCACGAGCAGTCACTATCACAACGCTGGCATTGTGAAGAAAGCCAGCAGAGGGGGCGAA
Source organism: Dermacentor silvarum (assembly GCF_013339745.2). Classification (NCBI taxonomy): domain Eukaryota; kingdom Metazoa; phylum Arthropoda; class Arachnida; order Ixodida; family Ixodidae; genus Dermacentor; species Dermacentor silvarum. The sequence goes on from NC_051162.1 coordinate 32,461,170, forward strand.
CGGTTCGTACAGCCATGCGTTTCACCGGGAGTCCAAAAATTACCTTCATCATCATCTGCATATTTTTATGTCCACAACAGGACGGCTTGTGTCAGTGATCTCCAATTACCCCTGTCTCTTAGGCTATACAATCTGCAACACTTAGGGAGCGGGAAAACAGCCTAAGAAGGAAGAAAGCGCGCACGAAGTTAGCAGCCATCCCTGCTCGTCCTTGATCATTGCACCCCCCAATGATGAACAACAATTGGATATAGCACGCGAGCCGCGTAAGCGTCAACTGCGCAGTCATTCGCAGCTGCGGCACAGCTAGATGAGAAGATGCGTGCTCTCCTCCCCATACGCACATTTGATCACGTGACTTCCAACTAACCCAAATATTGAGCGCGTGGGCACGTAATTTCCATCAAGCCGCCTTCCTTTTCGGCTCAGTGTTACCGGCTTTTTCTCGCACTCACAGCGTATGGGTCGCTCACTCATATGACTTTTGGACTTTATACGGAATATCACGGCGACGACGAGAGCAAAAATTTGCCTGGAGTGTCACTACAATTGCTGTTGCAATAAAACGAAAAGTAGAAAACAGGCGTCAAGCTCGCTTCTACCGTGGCTGCGGGCATTGCAATGTGCACCGGCTACAAACACAGCATGATCACCAACGACAAAACCAACAGTGATCACCTCGCTTATTGGTACTTCACCAGAACTCGCCTGACGCTGAAAAGGAAACGTATTTTCCACCGTATAAGCACCAACGGAAACATAACACTAGATGAGTGGGGAGACAGCGCACGCGAAGGGACCAGCTATCTCGGATGGCCAATGCTTGAACTCGGCGCAGAGTAACTCCAAAATAAAGCACATGACCCGCGTATGTATGGCAGAGGCAGGAAAAGTAGGAGTTCAGGACGTGTGTGTTCTAGCTGCTAGGCGAAAGAGAGACTAGACGCCGCTATCTAGAAGGTTCCTTGGCTCAGGTGTTACTATCAGCGAGTGACATGTACTGCCAGAGGTTCTATGAAGTACTTGACACAGTGCTGTCTTCGTTAAGCAACAGGTATTTACCGGATATGTGGCAGCATAAGCCCCACATTGAGCAGCTTGCCATAGGGAAGGAAGACGAAGCATTTATAACACTTCTATGATGACGACCTTGAACCAGGACACTTGATTTGCACAGAGATATGCTGTTGACACTTTAAGCCAGCAAAGGTCGGCATCATTACATATTCAGGGACGTCGTGCACATGTTTACGGGGGGCAAAGGCGGACACCTGCGAAACCTTTTGCTCGAAATGGTCAAGCTAAAGAAATTGCGCTGGCCATACCGGTCTCGTCGACCACATCTCGGAGCTCCTTTTCTTGCCTTCGGTGACTGAAAATGTACATGCGGTCGATGACTGGACAAACCTGTTTGAACCATCTGGCAATTTTGCACGCCCACAAAGAACTCTCCCACAAAATCAGTTTGAATAAGGTTGCCGAAGACTTCATTTCCAGTTCGTGCCCAAACAAACACTTTTTCAACTTTCAAGGATGGTGAAATCATCGCATCAGACAACGAACTGTCTTTAATAGGAGAGAGAAAGGCACCAACTTACAAGTCAAAGCAAATCACCTGGCTTAGAAAACAACACAAAAAGGTATACAAAGGAACGAAAAAGGGGTACATAACAGCCCAAGCAGAGTGAGGCCATTTGGGTAAGAAAAGACGCGTGGTTGCTCTATTTGTAAAACTCCCTAGTCTATCTCTTCATTTTCCTTCTTAATTTTTATTCGTGATATGCTGACTTTGCCGCTCAATGACACAATCCACGTTCTTATATTTGCTATCGAGTCCTTTCGCACTTTTGAGACATCGCTGTCTTATTATATATTTGTTAATATTTTTATTTATTTAGGCACCGGTTAATTTTTACTCTAGAATCCTTTATTCTGCCTTCCGGAAAATAAACGAAACCAGTGGCCTAAGGCATGCTTTGACAAGTATTGAAACTGTGGCATTATGGAGTCACATTATACTTATGCTAATAATTCTAATCATAAGTTGTGTTCAGAAATTGTTATATATCGGTTAATTTTTATGTATGTTATGTCTTCTCAATAACTGACCTTTGGTCAGGAAGATTTTTTGATTGTATTTTTTGTATTGAAGCTTTTACAAGGCGTTACATTGCTTTCTTTATAGATGTGTACTTGTGCGACTTAATACGCACAAAATGCACCTATTTCCCTAACATGTTTAACTGAATCCGCTTTTCGTATGACCCAACCAAGATACGCCACTCTCTTGGCAGTGCGAGGGAATTCAGGCCGTAAAACTGAATTGTCTTCTACTCTGAGGTCGTGCAAAAACTCATCTAAGCTCGTCACTTCAGAGAACAATCTTTCGAGGTCACACGAAGTTTCCAGTGTAACTGTTAATAAAGGTTATATATATATATATATATATATATATGCATACATGGGGGGGGGTTCGGAAAGCTGGTCAGCCCCCTCCCCTCCCTGGAAAAATTAAAGCATTCCGCCTATGAGCGACGCTATTTAATAAATGAGCCTGATGCCGTTGGTAGGTCTCCGCCTATGCTTACGTTGAGTTTCCGCATTCCAATGCCGTCCAGCAGTGAAAATGTCCAACCTCGCAGCGTACAACCGTTTATTAAGCGAAGCTATTAAAATGAAACAAAAAAGCCTTATAGGCTCTAAAGCGAAAAAAAAAACGGCGAAAACTAAGACGCAGGACCAGAGGAGGCACACACACAGTCGCCGGGCTTACAACTGATTTATTTGAAGCATCCACGTACTTTTATACGCCGCTTTTCCTGCGCAAGTGCACGTACAGAATAAAACCAATTGGACATATTGAAGAAGTCAAGCAAGCCCCGATAAAAACCGCCACTCGTCTGTAATAAGCACGGAAGGGTCGCTTATGCAAACCCGCTTGTTCTTTTTGATATAAAACGCTTTAAGCAGTTCACGCTCATGCTTGGACTTCCCCCTGCCGATAAGGCTAGTGCTGTAAAACAAAGGCGAGCAGCGTTTACAATCTTTCACATGCAACGCCAAGTTGCTCCCTGTACTCATGCTTAGCAAGTCCAAGCATGAACGCAAACTGCTTGAAGCTTTGTATATCAAAAAGATCGAGCGGGTTTGCATAAGCGACCCTTCTGTGCTTATCACAGAGGAAGAGTGGCGGTCTTTATCGAGGTTTGACTTCTTCAATGTGTCTGATTGGTTTTCTTACGTGTGCTTGCACAGGAAAAGCGGTGTACAAAAGTACGTGGATGTTTCAAATAAATCAGTTGTAAGTGCGGCGACTGTGTGTGTGTGTGCCTCCTCAGCTCCTGCATCTTGGTTATGGCTGATTTTTTTTTTTTTCGCTATAGAACATGAACCAACTAGCCCAGCAATTCACGCTTCTTTGTAGGCTCACAAGTGTCGGCGGTGGTGGTAGTGGTGGCGTCACGCTGAAAAGTGGGCCGAGCCTGGCGATAGTGTAAGAAGGGTCCAAGCTCATTGGCACATACCAGGGAAGAAAAAAAGGAGAGAAAGAAAGAGAGAGAAAGAAAACCACCACGAAGGTCTGAGAAATAGAGAAAGAGAGAGAAAAGAAGAAAGATAGAGGGAGAGAAAGAAAATCACCACGAAGGTCAGACACACGAAAACATTCGCTTACTCCCATTTTCTCGACAGGGAAAGGGCTGGTAATGTTTTTGTTACGATTCATCTTAGAATGAGCTGTAAACTCCGTCACTTGGATGGAACTACCATGGTGCAGTGATTAGAACAACTGCCTCGGAAATGAAAAAAATATATATTTTTCAATGTCAAAATATATATATTTAATTGAATTCGAGTGACTACGAATCTATATTCGTTTGCCAAACGGGTGACGGATTGAAAGAAAATTCTGCGAGCAGGTGAGCACAGTGGGTTTACATAATATCATCATCATCAGCCTATTTATGTCCACTGCAGGACGAAGGTCCCTGTGGTCTCAAATTACCCCTTTCTTGCGCTAGCTGATTCCAACTTGCACCTGCAAATTTCCTAACTTCACCCTACCTAGTTTTCTGCCGTCCTCGACTGCGCTTCCCTTCTTTTGGTATCCATTCTGCAACTCTAATCTTCCACCGGTTATTCATCCTACGCAATAAATGGCCTGCGCAGCTCCATTTCCTCTGCTTAATGTCAACTATAGTCGGATACAACTTTAGAAGACAGCGGCATTTGCCCCTCAAAGGCGGAGGCACACGAGCCGGCACCAATAGGCGCGCACTTCATGTGACGTCATGAGCCGGACGGCCCGTCTCCCCGCCGACGGAGAACATGCCTAACTTGGCCGCCCTCGCTTCGAACTGGGCCGAGTCGCGTCAGCTCTGTGCGTCTCCCTTCGTCAGAGTGAATTCGAATTGTTTGTGGTGGTCTGTCATGCCGGAAATATTATTGTGAGCTTACGATTCACAATTTGTGCCGCGTGCGTTTGTTCTGAGCCGTGAGCCGGCGAAGAAAGATTGCAGCGAACATCGGTGGCGCTGCACTGCGCTTCGTGTGGAAACAAGATCCGGCGGCGGCATACCGCTGCAAACGAACATCGTACGTGTTTGTTCCGTGGTGTTTTGTTTTGCTCCTAAGTGAAGTTACGACGAGGAAAAGTTCGCCAAAGTCTGGTACCTACTGTGAGCGGCGGGTGTGTTTGTGTACTGTGCCCCTGCGTTTCTTGTCGGACGTGGTGAAGTGATGGAGCAAAACCATTATCAGGATAAATGAGAAAAGCGTGCGCGGATGAAACCAACCTGCGAGTTTCTCAACAGAAAAGATTTGTGAAAGCAACCTCCAACGCAAAGATTTGTTGCTGCCAGCTCAGCGTGCAAACGACCGATCGTTGGCAGCAGTGTGATAAGATAGCCGAGCGTCTAGCCGCGTCGATTGATTGCTTTCCACCAATGCTAACAATCAGTGACTAACACGCGCTGCTTGAGCGAATGTCATTGGATTGTTAGCGGTCAGGCATTTGGAAGCAGTGTTTGTTTCCTTAATGTCAGTCTCAATGCTAATATAAAATTATGACTGATACACTGGTGCCGTTACAAGGAAGCTTGGCATGAATTCGCGTCGCTGTGTGGCTTAGAACTCTTCGCTTACTGCACGCGCCAGCTGTAGAAAGCCGGCAGTGACACAATCGCGCATAAGCTGTGCTGTCAGCGCTCGACTTGCTTTCCCACAACACAGCTTTGCGCTTTGTCGTGATATGTCGCTACTAAAAAATTCCTATGACAGTGAAGGCAACATAGCCAATGTGTACATTAAAAAAAAGTACGAAAAAGTAGGCACAGCTGCTTGTGAACTGACTCCTAATAGTTCTACTCGCGTCTGTGTTAAATGTGTGTGCGTGTTTTCTTGTGTGTTTGTGTGTATTTGTTATTTTGCCCTTTTTTGTATTTTAGATATTAGTTTTCGTGCTCGCGTTTGTGTTCATGTGTGTGAATATGTGAGTTCTTGCGTGCGTGTATGTATTTATTCCTATTTCTATCCTTTTATCTTTGCTTTTGTTCTTGTAAGCATGCTGCAGCCACGACTTTCTTTACAATTCCATTAACTCATCTCATTCAAAGCACCAAGTCCTGTGAATAGCAGGGCTGGCCTCTTCGATGTCATTAAACCCATTCTCTCTTGTCTACCTTGCCTCCTCAGTCTGTCACCTTGCTTTGTTTTCTCCTACTATTCTGACCTTGCTTCTTGTGCTGTTGCTGCAACGTGATTAATCAACTTGCACCAAAGAAATTTCTATCAGCTGTGACAACAGAAACATTGACAGATACAAAATGTTAAAAGCATCACGTGGCTTGCACAGTTACTTCGTCTCTTTCCCCTGTTAATGTGTTTATGCATCAGTGCATATGGTAGCTTACCAGAAGTGCACATGAGAAGGTGCCATATTGTGAAACAGCACCTTGCTATGTTGTTGCATTCAGTCTTAATAAACAGATGGTTTTGCGGCCCGTCACATGTAGTGGTACACATATATAACATTGTGCAGTGGGGTATCATTTCCTGTCATGACGCTTTCATTATTACAAATGCAGTTTTCTAGTGAATGGAGTCCAGCAAAGCAGTGCTGTGAGAGCTTTTGAAACTTTCACCATTTATTACTTCCCCAATGTCACTGTCTGAATCTGTCCGTCACTTTGCCTATGGCTTGTAATGAACAAAGTGACTCACTAAAACACGTTCAACTTTACTGAGCATTTTTACGGTACCTAAATATGACAAAAAAATGCTAGCAAAGTTAATCACGTTAATAATTGTGCTTGCATTCGCATTACTTGCTCGAGTCAGATTAATAAATTGAAAATTGGCTATGACAACACTTCAATTTTCAGTGCAGACTGCTAACGGAGCCATAAAGCGTGCTCCGACTAATTTCACTATGGGGCGCGTCAAACTCGACGGTGGCTGCCTGAATGAGCAGTTTGGGCCTCACTAAGCTAACGATGTTTTATATTTGTTCTCTTAATCGCACTACTTGTGTGAGCCAGATAACAAAATAAACAATGCAACCGCATGAATGTGCTTTGGCATTCAAGGTGCTGACAGTGGCTGTCAGTTTCGTGTTGTCTGCTGCTATTTCACCACCACTCGCTATGAAATGACTGCGATTTCCAGTGCAGACTGCTAACATAACCATAAAGGGTGCTCTGACTACTGCTATTTCACTATGGGGCGCGTCAAACTCGACGGTGGCTGCCTGAATGAACAGTTTGGGCCTCACTAAGCTAATGATGTTTTATATTTGTTCTCTTAATCGCATTACTTGTGTGAGCCAGATAATAAAATAAACAATGCAACCACATGAATCTGCTTTGGCATTCAAGCTGCTGACAGTGGCTCTCAGTTTGGTGTTGTCTGCTGCTATTTCACCACCACTCGCTATGACATGACTGTGATTTACAGTGCAGACTGCTAACAGAACCATCAAGCGTGCTCTGACTCCTGCTATTTCACTATGGGGCGCGTCAAACTCGACGGTGGCTGCCTGAATGAGCATTTGGGCCTCACTAAGCTAATGATGTCTTATATTTGTTCTCTTAATCGCTTTACTTGTGTGAGCCAGATAACAAAATAAACAATGCAACTACATGAATGGCTCCCCGAATGAGAATTTTGAGCCTGCCAACGATAATCAGGGTTAACAATAGTGTTTCAATTCAGATGTGCCAGCATTTAAATGTGTTTCTATGCCACTTCTTAAATCGAGCACAATGTGTGCAGGACGTTGCTTATCAGAATTGAGCTACTATTATAAGGAATATGCCATAAATGGAACTGCTTATTTATTTGAGAACTCACGGAATGGATGGTTGGCTGTTGCGAACCCACCGGCAAAATTTTGGTAGCCCTAATAAGGGCTGTTCTTTTGTTAATAAGAAGCGTTTATGCTTTGTCGAGTGGCTCAATGCCAGACAGCTCACAGTCAGAGTCGCTTTCTTCAGTGTCATCTTCACCCAGCTGGATGATGATGGGTTGAATGTGCTCACTCCCAGACGTGTCAAGTCTGAACTTTGCCTCCAAGTCCATCACATGCTGAATGCTCTTCCTCCAGTCTTCCGCCGTTACCTGCTTGATTTTCTCCCTCAAGATGACGTCGTCCGTGGACAGCTTGAAGTCTCTGTTGTCCGCAGCAATGCCATTTTTGACCTTGGCCCACACAAGCTCAATGGGATTAAATTTGCAGTGGTACGTCGGGAGCCTAAGTACAATGCAATCAGCCCTTACAGCTGTGTTGTTTACGATGTAGCTCAGAAAGCGTGACTTTACAGATGCCACCAGCTCAAGCAGCTGCTTCTTTATCATTCTTTCACTGTAGGTGATGTTCTTGCTTGTGAGCCACTCCTGTATCTTTTCCTTCTTCCAGGCCGTCGTCGGCAATTTCTCTTCTCGCCGGCTATGGTAAGGTTCATTGTCTAAAACAATGACGCTGCCAGCTGGCAACTTCTGCAGAACGTCATTGAACCAGCCCTCAAAGCGATTTCCGTCCATTTCCTCGTTATAGTCACCTGTCTTTTGGCCTCGGAATATATCCAAACAGCCGTCGACAAAACCATCCTCGCTGCCGATGTGCGCACGATCAGGCGCTGACCTTTCCCAGAAGGTTGTTTTAGACCCGTCGTCAGGCCATTTGCTCGAGCGAACAGGCGTCCGCGCTTCTGCACAACGGTGTCTGTCCACACGATCGACCGAGTGTGTCCCGCCGTCACCCATGTCCCGTCCAGGTAGAAGATCTTTCGGCCTTCCGCCCGGTAGCGCTCCACGTCACGGAGGTAGCGATTCCGCCAATCGGTGATGTCATCCCGGTCGATAAGCAGCGAGTTGCGGCTTCTCTTTTCGTGCTTGCAGCCGATCTCGGCAAGCAGGCGACGCACAGTACACCGCCTTAGTGATGGTAGTTCCATACGCTCCGAGAACTCGGTAGTTACCTTCTCGACCGTCGGTATCTCGTTGCGGCGAAAAAAATCGTGCACACAAGATCTCGGCGCGCACAATGTGAAGCTGTCAAACTTCGCGCTGCGTCTCCTCTTCTCCGCATTGCGTGGGCACTTTCGCGAGGGCGTCGTCAGTTTGCCACCCGAAAAATGCGAAGCTTTAACTTCCTGCCTCACCCTGAACACAGTCCTTTCGCTTACACCAAGCATGTCGGCGACAAACTTGCTCGTGTCCTCCACGCTGCGTTCAGGCTGCCTGTTACGCCAAAACGTGTAGCAGTGGAAGATCATGTTGCGTAAATCGCTGTTCAGGATGTGGCCGCTCTTGTTCTTGCCGAGTCTCCTTGGTGGTGTGGTCATCGAGCCGACACAAGGCTCGTTCGGCAACAAAGGATCGCGTTCCGATGTCATCTCGCTGGGCTCCATGGCGGAAAACTGGCACGGAATGCCGCGCGCGATCGTTCGCGAACTCACGAGAGCGCAGGTTCGCAACCGCGAAAAAAAGAACAATTAAAGATAAGCCCAACACATTAAAAAAATAAGGTTGTGCAAACACACAAAAGTATATATGAATCTTATGCTATTAAGCCAGCGACTGCTACGCCCGGTGCCGTCGATCTTGCTCTGTAGTAGACGACGCACAGCGTTGTAGAAGGCATGGAGTTATTTTTCTCTCGCGATCCGGAATGTGCGGTAGCATTTCCATCATGATAGTTTTACCAAACACTCGTCAAGATACACAAATCTTATTATACCGACAAATACGCGTTTTAGAAAGCAGTCACACTGTTTTGAGTGGGACTATTTCTTAGTCG
>NC_051162.1:32470564-32572586 GCF_013339745.2 Dermacentor silvarum
ATTCATCTATGCTCATACATTTAGCCTATCGTGCATCCTATGTGACATTAGTGCATAATCTATAGTCGACTGCAGGCTCCCTACCTCCCATGTTATGTGCCCTTACACTTCTCAGTACTGTGCAGATACAACTAAGTCATGCATTTCACACATATCCAGCATCATGTTGCCTGTGAGTCTGTGTACCCGTCCATGTCTTCTATGTGTGCGTTCATATCTCCTAGATAATAACTCGCACCCTTCTCCTAGATCATTAATGTCACTTGATATGCATTCCAGCATTTTTTGTTTTCCTCTTTGGCATTTGCTCCATGTCCACAGGTATACAAAGCCAAGGAGTGTCTGCTCTCCTGCAACTTTCCCTTTTAGCCATAAATGCTCCTTGCATCCTGTTTGCCCTTGCCAGTTCATACTTTATGAATAAATGCACCAATTCCACCCCCTTTTCTGCTGCCCTCTGTTCTATGCAATATTCCCATGCATAGTCAGGGTTACAGGGAGGTTGCTCCATGTCCTAAGAGGTGTCTCCACAAACCCGTTACCATCAGCTTTTCTTGCCTTAGTTGCTCGTCTATCTCCTCCACTTCAGCCTATTCCTGCCACCTTGCATGTTAATGAACCTATGTCAGAATGACCTTGCCCCTGGTGCTTACGTCTATTCTTCTACCGATTCTACGTTTCTTGAATCTTGGCCCTCTGGGTCCGTCTTCTCTACATGGTGGTCTTAGGGCTCTGGGTCCCCCCAAAAAAGCCGTAGCTTGGCGCCCTATCCTACTACCTACGCTCCCGCCCGTGGCACCACTGTAGTGAATGCCATCCTGTGCAAAAGGCTGGGAGCCAGACTCGTACACTTCCCGGTTTACCTCCATTACACCGTACCCAAGTGGTCTGCTCAGACCCCTAATGACCCGGTTAGCCTCACGCACCCTCCATTCCATCGCGCTAGCCTGGCCCCGGACATGTGGGATTGTGCATATGGTCACATGCACTTTCACAGAGGTTTCTCTGAGTTTACGCAACCAACCTCTAACTGTTCCGTTTAGGTTCTGGCTCCTTCCCTTCAGCACATCGTTGAGACCAGCATGGATAACGACCAGATGTTCATGCTCGAGGTTGTCCGATACCACCTTCTGAGCTTCTGCCATTGCGTCAACCATGCACTTCCCTGACTGGGCCTCCACCCTCACCCGCCCGTCTGCCTTCACTGTTGTAAGGACGCCCTCCTTAACCCTAGCTACGTTGGAGTCCCCCACCACTAGGACCCTTCGCTCTACACGTTTGCCTCCCGCCTGCGATTGTCGTCCTCCAGTTCGCGCTAGCTGGTTCTCCACCCGCCCTGCGCCACTGACACGTGGACGATGTGCTCCCTGCGTTCGTCCCTTCCCACCCGAAGCCTGCCGCACTACCTCGCTGTAGAGTTGTGGAACCGCCGTGTTGCCGCCGCTCTCGCCCTGCTGTTCAACGGCCCCTAGGCGTCCCTCCCTGCTCTCATGGCATGCCTCTGCCTGAGTCTCCGCGCTGTCCCCGCCGCCCGCTGAGCTGACCCGGGATTACGCGCCGCCTGTACCATTAGCGCCTCCACCCGCTCTTCCAGCACGGCCCGCTTTTCCCGTTCTTCTTGTAGCTCGCCAGCTATTCGCTTTACCCAGGACGGCCTCGGCCCCCTCCCTGTTAAGCAACTCGCCGATCCGAGTTTCGAGCTCAATTCGCCGCTCTCGCTCCACCTTCAGCTCCCCTTTGAGCTCTTCCACACTGGCTGCCCATTTCCCTTCCATCCGCCGCACAGCTCCCTTAATCCTTCACACGACCTGCACGCGAAGCTAGCCTCCTCAGCGTCGGCTAAACTGGCGAAGTGCGTCTCGTCCAAATAACACCAACGTTGCACTCCTCGCACTGCACCAGCTCGTCATCACCCCTGTCCTTCCTAGCCTGCCGCGCCATTGTCCACCCGTCCACCTAACGAGAAAGCCCAATAAAATACCTGATCAAGGCCCCACGGTAAGCCGTACGGCAAACTCGCTATCCGGCTACCTCCGCTAGCTTCCCTAACGCGGTTTAAAACTGCCGCTTTACACTGCTTTCACCATGCAACACGTGCGCCACAACCCGCTTCCAAAAAAAAAAAAAAAAAAAAAAAAAAAATTAAACAAATTGAACTATTCGCTACCTACTAACGTCCTACCAAACTAGCCAAGAAACTAAAAAAAGCATGAAAAACAATATATATAGATAGCTCGGGTACCCTAACACTTCTATCAACCAAATAAGAATAAACAAAAATTGAACTTATTCACTGCTCCTGCTGCGCTGAGCTCCACTCGGCCACGACCGTCCTGTTCGGCTTCACTCGAGAGAGTCTGACATATCGAGAGATACTTCGATATGTCAGCGCCACCTATCAGTGAAGTTGGGAGATAGGCGCGACGACGGCATATGGCCTCTGAGATCGGAAGATCTCGCAGGCCAACTAAGTGCGCTGCTTAGCGTACGCTATACTATACGGCTAGCGTACGCTAAACTAAAACGACGATGGTGTTTTTATACGGTACCCACGGACACTGTACAAGAGTTGTCGGATACCACTCACCCACGCAAAGGGGGCCATCGCGACCTCGTGCTTCGCAACGCAATGGTAGTGCTTTGGAGCAACATACCAGGTCTGTAATGGATAGCGGGCCTTCACCGTTTTGAGCTAGCTAAGTGGTTTGATTGAATGGGGAAGGGTTGACGCTATCTTCTGCAGCCCTTGAGGGAGCACGGCTCAGCACCAGCGTTTTAAAAATTAAATTATGGGGTTTTACGTGCCAAAACCAGTTCTGATTATGAGGCACGCCGTAGTGGGAGACTCCGGAAATTTGGACCACCTGGGGTTCTTTAACGTGCACCTAAATCTAAGTACACCGGTGTTTTCGCATTTCGCCCCCATCGAAATGCGGCCGCCGTGGCCGGGATTCGATCTCGCGACCTCGTGCTCAGCAGCCCAACACCATAGCCATTGAGCAACCACGGCGGGTCACCAGCGTTTTGAGACGTCGTGTTCCTTACTTGGCGGAACGTTTCCACGCTTTCCACTGCTACCACTGCGAAGAGCAGCATGACGACAGCAGCGACCTCTCATCCTTCGCATACGCAGAGTTCAATTCTGGGGTGCTATAACGTCACGCTATTCCAAACTTTTCTATTCCAATTCTGCAATCAGCCTACCACGATTGGTCAAAACATTTTCGGGCCACTCCCAACTTCGCCTGTCTGTCACGCGACGTCACGAAAACGGCGATAGTTCCCCATCTGATATAAGGTGTACACACTGATTATGCATGATTAAACCGCACAAAAGAAAATTAATTATTCCTGATTCGACGCCTTTTCACCATTAGCCCTCTGCTATTGGTCCCATGTTTTCGGGCTGCGCCCACTTCACCCGTCGGTCACGCGACCTCCCAAAACCGCGAAAACTCACCGCGTCTAAGTGACGTGTACACGAAAAAAAAAAAATGCATTAAAATGCCGAACAAAACTGAAAATCTTTCTGAGTAGCCAGATACTGCCCCGTTCCAAAAGGAATAGAAGATGGCTAGCCGCCGATCGCTCAGGCCTTGCTACTCGCACCTGCCGGTGAGCTTGTATTTATTTGCGCATGATAAACCTTTTTGCGTGGCAGTAAAACGTTATCGAGCCCTTTCGGCACATATACGACATCGCTCTGGCAACTATTCCTTGCTTAACATCCGTTTTAGCGGCATTCTTATCCTTCCGTTGCACGCCGCCACGATTTTCGACCAGCCACCGCAAGCTTGTAAAAGCCGGTATTACCCTCTTCACATGGTTATCTATTTTCACTGTGCTGGCTCGCGCGAGACTAAATATTGACCGCAACATCGCCCAAGGTTAGCGGTATAGAAAACCTCATGCTGACAACTCTGGGCTGCTCACCAAAACTAGCTCTTTCATGTACCCAGAATGGAGGCCGAAATTCCCTAGTCAAGTCGACCAGTTGAACCGGCGAAGTGAAACTCGCTGTGCATATTTTTTCGCTGCTGCCCATATGATTAATGATGGACCCGCCTATGCGCATTGTTCTGTTTATAATATTTTCTGTGTTTGTTTGTTTGTTTTATAGGCTAACTTTATTTGAACTTGTGAATCGATAAGTCGCGAACTTGTGAATCGATAAGTCGCGCAGTGTGTGCTGCTATGAGATGCAGAATATGCAAAGGCACAAACGGAACCGAGATAGAGTTTTCTCAGACTTGCAAAATTTTTACAATAATCGGTTCAGGTCAGCCTGCTAGCTGGAACCATGCAGTGCTGATGACATGCTGATTGCAAAATAAACTGCACCACCATAAGTTTAGCAACTGCCTTGCGGAATAGATAGTGACACGTATACATGTTTATCTTTCACCGGTGGCCGCTTTCCACCGGCTAACAAATGTTAAACGTTATCGCTCGGCGCAGGACGCGCCTGTATCGGAAGTTTCTAGAACGTTATCGATGCTTCTTTCCATTGCCTGTTTTCACCGACGCTTATGTTATCTGATTGCATGACTGACGCGAATTGTCTAGAACTTTCTGGAAGACACGCGGGCATCAGGGATTAATCTAGAACCTTAGATGACTCGGGTATAAAAGCCGACGCGTTTCGCTGCTGATCAGATTTTCGACGATCGCCGACTGTGTTCGCCGCTATCGTTGTGCTTTGAGTGTACCTTGCTTTTGTGGGCACAGATTCGCCCAATAAACAACCAGTTTCGTCGTACACAGTTTTACGACTGTTTTCTTCAGCGTCACTACTACGTGACATCTAGATGGTGGAGGTGCTAGTGCGTTCATGCAGCGAACGCCCCCGCAAAGCCGCGATCCAAGCCCGAAACCGGAGGACAACGCCAACGTCACCAAGGACCAGCGAGCTAGCCGTAGGCAGCAAGGACTTCTGCCGGAGTACGGACTTCTTCCCGAGAAGACCACAGCGATCAAGGCCAAGTCAACGACCTCAATGGCAGCCCCAGCGTCCCCCATCCTGCTGCAACAACCTCGGGAGCCCCCGACCTTCCGTGGATCATCGGCTGAAGACCCTGAAACCTGGCTGGAGACATACGAGCGGACCGCGACGTTCAACAAATGGAGCGACGACGACAAGCTACGCCATGTCTATTTTTCGTTGGATGACGCTGCTCGGACCTGGTTTGAGAACAGAGAGACCACCCTGGTTACCTGGGACCTTTTTCGTGAAAACTTCGTGAGGACCTTCACGAGTGTCGTACGAAAGGAGAGGGCAGAGGTTCTCTTAGAAACCAGAGTGCAACTGCCGAACGAGAACATCGCGATCTTCACGGAGGAGATGACTCGCCGCTTCCGCCACGCCGACCCCGACATGTCTGAAGAAAAGAAAGTTCGGTTCTTGATGCGGGGTGCAAAGACCAACTATTCGCCGGATTGATGCGCAACCCGCCCAAGACTGTCGCCGAATTTCTTTCCGAGGCTACAACGATCGAGAAGACGCTTGAAATGCGCGTCAGGCAATACAACCGCCGTGCCCTGACCAACTACGCCGACGCTCAAGCGCTAGGCGCCGACGACCTGCGCGAGACCATCAGAGCGGTCGTTCGCGAGGAGCTGCATAAGCTCTTTCCCAGGTCGCAGCCTCACGTGGCATCTATCGCCGACGTCGTCAAAGACGAAGTTCAGCGCTCACTTGGAGTTCCCGATGTGCAGCCACAATCGCCGCAACCCCAGCCGGAAGCGCTGACCTACGCCGCCGTCGCCCGTCGTCAAGGCCCCCCTCCGCGCTCGCGCCAGGGCCCCGTAACGCCGCAGTTCCGTCGTCCACCGCCGCCAGCACGCCCGCCCGTCGACCAGCGCAGCTACCAGAGGAAGACGGACATTTGGCGCGCCCCCGACCACCGCCCGCTCTGCTATCACTGCGGGGAAGCCGGCCATGTCTACCGCCGATGCCCATACCGCGAGATGGGCCTACGAGGGTTACCCGTCAACGCGCCGCGTCCCGATCGAGGTGAACGACCGCGCGACATCGCCGACTACCTCGCCGGAGCCCAGTGGCAACCACGACGACCCTCACGCTCGCCGTCACCAGGCCGCTACATCTCGCCACATCGCCGTCAGTACAACGGTCCCACCCAGGGCCGATCTCCCAGCCCCTACCCGGGAAACTAAAGGCAGCAACCGATGGAGGTGCGGTTGCTGTACGACGCAATGCCGAAGATCCTCCGACGCCGCCAACGACGACGATTCGCGATTCATCACGACGAGATATCAGCACGCCGCCTAGCAACAGCCTTGACAACACTTCGCCGCCGAAAGAAGACCTTCCGATGCGACGTAGCAGCAGCAGAGCAAGCCGACGCAGCCGTGATCCGACGCCACGAATTAACCGCAACGCCAGACGCCGGTCTACCGATCTAGACGTGCTCATCGATGGCCATAACGTCACCGCTCTCGTCGACACTAGAGCCGACTATTCCATCTTCAGTGGCCCGTTCGCCGCCAAGTTGAAGAAGGTGAAAACAGCCTGGCAAGGACCCGATATCCGGACAGCGGGAGGCCACCTAATAACGCCGACTGGAATCTGCACAGCGCGAGTCACGGTAAACAACCGCACTTACCCGGTGAGCTTCGTAATCCTGCAGCACTGCTCCAGGGATGTCATCCTAGGCATGGACTTTCTAAATCAACACGGTGCAGTCATCGACTTAAGGTCCAAGTCGATAACGCTTTCAACGCACAACGCGATACCACCGGATACAAGCATAAGTTACCATGCCTTGAATGTGCTTGAAGAACAAGTCACCGTTCCGCCTCGCTCCAGCGTAATGATTTCCGTCGGTACCCAAGTGCCTGCAGACATGGAGGGCGTCATCGAGGGCGATCATCACTTACTGCTCGACCGTGAAATTTGCGTCGCTAGAGGCATAGCTGAGCTACGTGCAGGGAAAGCAAGGGTTATGCTCACGAACTTCAGCCCCGAATACAAGCACATTAACAAAGGCACCACGGTCGCCTACATCGACGAAATAGTACAAGCCAGCAGTGCGTTCGCCTTCACGGATTCCACTGCACCTGCAACGACGACTATAGTACCTGAACCAACTTTCGACGTCAATCAGAACCTTCCCAGGCACAAGAAAGAACAACTAAAGGCTCTGCTCCTGCAATACGAGGACTGCTTCTCGTCGTCGTCAAAAGTTCGACAAACCCCTGTCGCCAAGCACCGCATCATAACCGACGAAAATGTCCGGCCACTCCGTCAGAGCCCGTACCGAGTTTCGGCGCGCGAACGCGAGGCCATAAGGCAACAAGTCGACGAAATGCTACGCGACGACATCATCCAGCCGTCCAAGAGTCCGTGGGCGTCCCCCGTGGTGTTAGTGAAGAAGGATGGAACCCTATGCTTCTGCGTCGATTATCGTCGCCTCAACAAAATCACGAAGAAGGACGTATACCCCCTTCCACGGATTGACGACGCCTTGGATCGACTCTACAACGCAAAGTATATTTCGTCGATGGACCTCAAAACCGGCTACTGGCAAATCGAAGTCGACAAGAGGGACCGGGAGAAGACTGCGTTTATAACACCAGACGGACTGTTCGAGTTCAAGGTCATGCCGTTTGGTCTTTGCTCGGCGCCTGCCACTTTCCAACGTGTCATGGATACAGTACTGGCAGGCTTGAAGTGGCAGACTTGCCTCGTCTATTGGACGACGTCGTTGTGTTTGCCTCAAGCTTCGAGGCGCCTCTGGCGCCTTGAAACAGTTCTTCAAGCAATCAAGACCTCCGGACTCACGTTGAAGCCAGAAAAGTGCCGCTTCGCATATGAGGAGCTCTTGTTTTTGGGCCACGTCAACAAGTCTGGAGTGCGCCCCGACCCTCAGAAAACTGCGGCCATCTCCAGCTTTCCTCCGCCCGCTGACAAGAAGGCAGTGCGTAGATTTCTTGGACTGTGCGTCTATTACAGGCGCTTCGTCAAGAATTTTTCACGGATCGCTGAGCCACTGACGTATCTCACGAAGGCCGACGTCGAGTTCAAGTGGGAGACGCCGCAAGTCGAAGCATTTGAAGAACTGAAGCGACGCCTGCAATCGCCGCCAATACTTGCGCATTTCGACGAAAATGCCGATACCGAAGTCCACACCGACGCAAGCAGCGTAGGACTCGGCGCCGTGCTTGTGCAGAGGACTGACGGACTAGAAAGGGTTGTAAGTTACGCTAGCCGGTCGCTATCGAAGGCGGAAGCAAATTATTCCACAACAGAAAAGGATAGCCTCGCCATCATCTGGGCTACATCAAAGTTTCGCCGCTACCTCTATGGCAGGCCCTTTAAAGTTGTAAGCGACCACCACGCCTTGTGTTGGCTAGCTAACTTGAAGGATCCTTCAGGTCGCCTCGCACGATGGAGCCTGAGACTTCAAGCATTCGACATCACCGTCGTTTACAAATGCGGGCGAAAGCACGCTGCCACCGATTGTTTGTCTCGCGCCCCCGTCGAACCGCCGCCACAAGACGACCAGCATGACGACACTTTCTTGGGACCCATCAGTGCCGACGAATTCCCCGAACAACAGCGAGCAGACCCGGAACTAAGGAGCCTTGTAGACTACCTGGAAGGCAAGACCGTCATTGTGCCGAAGGCGTTCAGGCGAGGATTGGCATCGTTCTTCTTGCAAAACGACATTCTCCTAAAGAACTTCTCGCCTCTCCGAGCCAACTACCTCCTCGTGGTACCCTCAGCATTGCGTCCAGAGGTTCTGCAAGCTCTCCATGACGACCCAACGGCTGTACATCTCGGTTTTTCCCGCACTCTCGCGAGGATACAAGAATAATACTACTGGCCTCGCCTCTCTGCTGACGTCGCCCATTACGTAAGGACATGCCGAGACTGTCAGCGACGCAAAACACCGCCGACAAAGCCAGCCGGACTTCTACAGCCAATAGAGCCACCTCGCCGACCGTTCCAGCAGATCGGGATGGACTTACTGGGGCCTTTTCCGACGTCGACGTCCGGGAATAAATGGATCGTCGTCGCTACGGACTACCTCACCCGCTACGCCGAAACAAAAGCCTTGCCCAAAGGCAGTGCCGCCGAGGTAGCCCGATTCTTCGTTGAGAACATCCTCCTGCGTCACGGTGCCCCAGAAGTCCTCATCACCGACAGAGGTACGACCTTCACGGCTGAACTAACTCAAGCCATTCTGCGCGACAGCCAGACAAGCCATCGCCGGACCACCGCCTACCACCCGCAGACGAATGGCCTCACCGAGCGCCTAAATAAGACCATCGCGGACATGCTGGCAATGTACGTCGACGTCGAACACAAGACGTGGGATGCCATCCTTCCGTACGTGACCTTCGCATACAACACGGCCGTGCAAGAAACGACGCACATGGCGCCGTTCAACCTGGTCTACGGAAGGAACCCGGCGACGACGCTTGACGCCATGCTACCGGACGTCGCTGACGAAGAAAATCTCGACGTTGCCACCTATTTGCAGAGTGCCGAAGAAGGTCGACAGCTCGCCCGCCTGCGCATCAAGAACCAGCAGAGAACCGACAGCCGACACTACAATTTTCGACGACGCTACGTCGAGTACCAGCCCGGAGACCGTGTTTGGGTCTGGACTCCGATACGCCGACGAGGACTTAGCGAGAAGCTCTTACGTCGCTATTTCGGACCATATAAGATCATCCGACGTATTGGCGCACTGGACTATGAGGTCGTGCCAGACGGCATTTCGCAATCACAGCGGCGCCGCGCACGACCCGCAGTCATCCATGTGGTGCGTCTTAAGCCTTTCTACGCCCGCTGACGAACTTAGGTACTTTGTTACTTTATTTTTTTTCTTTATTACGCGTGGTTTTGTTTTCGCCTTCACATTTGTTTGTAGCATCGGGACGATGCTTTTTAAGGGGAGGGTATTGACACGTATACATGTTTATCTTTCACCGGTGGCCGCTTTCCACCGGCTAACAAATGTTAAACGTTATCGCTCGGCGCATGACGCGCCTGTATCGGAAGTTTCTAGGACGTTATCGATGCTTCTTTCCATTGCCTGTTTTCACCGACGCTTATGTTATCTGATTGCATGATTGACGCGAATTGTCTAGAACTTTCTGGAAGACACGCGGGCATCAGGGATTAATCTAGAACCTTAGATGACTGACTCAGGTATAAAAGCCGACGCGTTTCGCCGCTGATCAGATTTTCGACGATCGCCGACTGTGTTCGCCGCTATCGTTGTGCTTTGAGTGTACCTTGCTTTTGTGGGCCCAGGTTTGCCCATTAAACATCCAGTTTCGTCGTGCACAGTTTTACGACTGTTTTCTTCAGCGTCACTACTACGTGACAATAGCATTACATTTGCTAAATGTCTTGAGCATCGACAAGATCGAACGACCTACAGAACGCTGATTTGCGCACGGCAAGATATGTCAAGGACGGATGTGCTGGGCCAGGGAAGCTAAGAAACCGCCACAACAAACAGGTGAGAGCTCGGCAGGTAGGTGAACGGCCCCGAAGTCCACGCAAAAACAAATAGAGGAATGCTAGGCGCCGCCACGCCGTTCAAATATCAGGTGAATGTTGAAGAGTGCGACAGTGACTAACGTAACAGAAAATAATTTTAAGTATGGGGGGACCGCATAAGTCGTCAAGAACGAGACGAGAGAGCGTCTCGTCGTCGTCACTGCCCGATCGCTCAACACCAGACGACCGTGGCCAGTAGCCTAGCTGAGGCTCACCTACCCTGTCTGCTAACTTGGATTTCTCATAAACAAATGAAATATAGTTTCATTAATTTATTCACTTTCTCTTCAGAATAAGCTGCAAGTGTAAACCTTGCGCCCACGTTCATCTCCTGCGTGCACACTCGTTGAAATCTGGCGCACGCACGTATGAAGAGGGGGAGGCGATATGAAGGCGAGCGCGGCACGCAGTCGCGTGACTTCACTAGGGACATCTCCGCCTCGCAAATCTAGGGAAGCGCACAAGACGAGATCTGGCAACACTGGTGTGTTCTGGTGGGGATTTAGTCGCTCCCTGCTGGCTCGGCCCCATCCAAAATCTCTTCACTAGATCTCTTCCTCGCCTCTTGTCAGCCATTTAGACAAGAAAAACCGCTGAGTGTAGGCAATGTTATTGGGTTTGAAAGCGAACGAAGGTGACCTCCTCTAAACGAGGAGATTGTTTGATTGGGTTGGTTTGACAACGCTGTGGGTCACCGCCCGATGCTTGCGTCGGTGGTTACGTAAATTTGCCGTCAAAAGATTGGAATAAAACAGGTTGGAATAGCTTTACGTTATAGCGCCCCTGATTTTGTATTTCGCAACAGGGGGCCGACCCCGGCTGCAGTGCAGTGCCGGGACGACCCATGGCGTCGCGTTACAAAAATGGAGTTAATATCATAAGACCCATCATAGGGTCGTATAAGATATTAAGCTGATAAGAACAGATACTATACAAAGAGAAGTTTATTGTCAAGTACTCATCTATAGAAGACTAACACAGTTGCGCATCATATATACATTTGCTTGAAGTCTATTTACATTTGCTTAATGTGTGACACTAATTTAGCTGATAAGAACAGATACTATACAAAGAGAAGTTTATTGTCATGTACTCACTTATACAAGACTAACACTGTTGTGCATCATATATTTGCTTAAAATCTATCTACATTTGCTTAATGTGTAACACTAATTCATATTTATTTCGCAACACTTCGGCTGTGAAATTTTTCTGTGTCCTAACATACATGCATTTGCAGCTTACATACATGTTACTTGAGTCCTCTTTTGCGAAGCGGGGGGGGGGGGGGGGGGCGATACATCAACCCCGCTTTAAACATCTGCAGGTTGTTTTAGCTCCTTATACGAACACTATATTGTAACGATGTTGAGGAACACAGGTTAAGAAAGCAACGATATTTAATAAGGGCGAACCTGTGCGCACGACTAAATGTCACTGCGGTCGTGAAGAATGCCCGGCAGATGTAGATGTAGATGTAGAGCCTTGAAGTTACTGGTAGTCGCGTTCTAAAACTGGCGTCCAACCGTCTTCTTTCTTCTCGAGTACTGCCTCGTGCGCGTGGCGCATGCGAGCCGGGTCCAACCGGGTGCTCGTGCCACGAAGATCGCTGCCTGTTGCTGCTGAACAACACCACGGAACGGCGTGCACATTGTCAAATACGAAGGGCGCGCAACTTGAATGTGGCCAAGTTGTCGCGGCATTATCCCCCTCCTTAACGCATCGGCCCGATGCGTGAGAGAACGTAGTGGTTCCTGTGAGTTCTCACGTTTTTTTTTTTTTTTCATCATCTCTCGTGGTAGGGTTTCATGCGGACGATATGTACAACTTCCATGGGGTTGCGCCGTCTTGAGCTCTCGTGTCCCGCGGATTTCACTTCGTAAGTGACGTCGCTTATACGACGAAGTATTTCGTAAGGGCCGAAGTAACGGCAGAGAAGCTTTTCCGACAGTCCACGGCGTCGCACTGGGGCCCACACCCACACCTTGTCACCGGGCTGATAATGCGCATCACTACGTCGCTGGTTGTACCGGCAGGAGTCTATGCGTTGTTGGCGGCGTATTCGGTACCTTGCCATCTGTCGTGCCTCCTCGGATCTTTGCAAGAAATCATCTAGGTCAGATGAGTTATTGCTTTCTTCGTCTAACGGCAACATAGCATCCAAAGTTGTGGTTACTGCTCGGCCGAAAACAAGTTCAAATTGGGCAACTCGTGTTGTTTCTTGAACTGCCGTATTATATGCGAAGGTGATGTACGGCAAAATTTCGTCCCACAGCCTATGTTCAACATCGACATACATCGAACGCATGTCAGCCAGTGTTCTGTTGAGGCGTTCAGTTAAACCGTTTGTCTGCGGGTGGTACGCCGTAGTTCTCCTGTGATCAGTATGTGTCATTTGCAACAAGCATTTCATTAGGTCCGCAGTAAAGGCTGTTCCACGATCGGTAATAACAACTGTGGGAGCGCCATGCCTGAGCACGATATTGTTGACAAAGAATTTTGCAACTTCGAGAGCCGTTGCACAGTACAGGGAATCAGTTTCTGCGTAACGGGTCAGATAGTCCGTGGCCACAACTATCCACTTTTTGCCTAAAGATGATGTTGGGAAGGGAGGTCCATACCCACTTGTTGGAATGGGGCTTTTGGTGGCTCTATTGCCTGGAGGAGGCCTGCCGGTTTTACGGACGGAGTCTTGCGCCTTTGGCACTCGCGACAAGTCTTGACATAGTGCTGTACGGATGCTAATAACTTAGGCCAGTATAGTACTTGAGACGAATCCTGGCGAATGTACGGCTCACGCCCATGTGTCCAGATGAGGGTTCATCGTGACATGTATGCAAAATTTCTTCTCGCATAGCTGTGGGTACGACAAGTAAAAACTTTGTCTCGCTGTTTTCGAAGTTTCTCTTGTAGAGGACACTTCCTCGCAGACAGAACGAGGATAGCCCTCTAGAGAAAATACGCGGGAGTTGAACGTCGAGTCCCTCCAGGCGCTGTATCAGTGGTAGCAATTCCGGGTCATCTCGTTGTTGAGCTATTTGTGACGCGTCAACAATACCAAGGAACGGGAAATCCTCTTCTTCTGACACAGTTGTCTCGTCTGGGGCGCGTGACAAACAGTCGGCATCGCTGTGTTTCCGGATCGGTATACGACAGTAATATCGTGCTCTTGCAGCCTAATGCTCCATCTTGCTAGTCGCCCGGATGGATCCTTGAGATTCGCCAGCCAGCAAATCGAATGGTGATCAATGACTGCTCTGAATGGTCTACCGTAGAGGTAGGGTCGAAATTTACATATTGCCCAAATGACTGCAAGACACTCTTTCTCGGTTGCCGAGTAGTTTGCCTCTGCTTTCGAGAGCTTACGGCTGGCATAAGCAATTACTTTCTCCTGGCCGTTCTTCCACTGCAAGAGTATGGCACCGAGGCCGACGTTACTCGCATCGGTATGAACTTCAGTGTCGGCTGTCTCATCAAAATGGGCAAATATTGGAGAAGCTTGCAGGCGTTTCCTTAACTCGTCAAAGGCGTCTTGTTCGCTTTTCCACATGAAAAGTACATCTTCTCTTGTTAGTATTGTAAGGGGCTCAGCAATCTTTGAAAAGTTTTCCACAAATCTTCTGTAGTATGCGCATAAACCCAAAAAACGTCGCTCTGACTTTTTGTCTGTGGGTTTCGGGAACCTCGCAACGGCTGCTGTCTTTTCCGGATCTGGCCGAACGCCTTCAGCACTGATGACGTGTCCGAGAAACCGAACTTCATCGAAGCCGCATTGGCATTTTTCCGGCTTAATTGTCAACTCTGCTGCGCGAATAGCTTCTAATACTAGTCGCAGTCGCTCTAGATGTTGGTCAAATGTTGCGGAAAATACAACCACATCATCTAAATACACTAAGCACGACTGCCATTTCAATCCTGCGAGCACAGTGTCCATCATTCGCTGGAACGTTGCAGGCGCGGAAGAGAGGCTGAATGGGAGCGCTTTAAATTCGTAGAGGCCGTCAGGGGTTACGAATGCTGTCTTTTCACGGTTGCGCTCATCCACCTCTATTTGCCAATAACCACTCTTGAGATCCAGGGATGAGAAAAACTTTGCACATCTGAGCCGATCTAACGTATCGTCGATACGAGGAAGGGGTATACATCCCGCTTAGTTACGCTGTTCAATTTACGGTAGTCGACGCAGAATCGAAGTGTGTTATCTTTTTTCTTAACGAGCACTACGGGAGACGCTCATGGACTGCTGGAAGGCTGAATAATGTCATCTGAAAGCATCTCCTCAACTTGCTTCTTGATGATCTCCCTTTCTTTTGGTGAAACTCGATACGGGTGCTGGCATACCGGTCTTGTGGCGTCCTCTGTTATGATTCGGTGCTTTGCAACGGACGTGTGCCGTACCTTCGATGAAGTAGAGAAGCAGTCAGAAAAATAATTTATCAGGGCATGTATCTGTTTCTTTTGGGCTTCCGGGAGTCTTGGGTTGACGGTAATTGATCTGTCGGCACTGCAGGTTCCTGGCAAAGCAGTTGACGTTGTCGTTAGGCTGCATAATTCGGTCGCTACACAGAACTCGTAGAAAAAGGCAATAGCTGTTCCTTGTGCGATGTGTTGGAATTCATTTCCAAAATTCGTAAGTGCGACATTTGCACGGCCATTGCTTAAGTGCACAAGACCCCGAGCCACGCAAATACCTTTGTTCAAAAAGAGCTCTATGTTTCCATCCGCTATGCCTTCACGGTCGCAAAATGTTTGATTCTCCACAAGAACCATTATACTGCAGCGTGGCGGCACGGTTACATCATCATCAACGACGCGTAGTGCAGCAAGACGTCGCTCCTCCGATTCTTCCACAGGTATAGCTTGTTTTGTCGAGAAAGACACACTGGACCGACGTAGGTTAATTATGGCGCCGTTAGCTTGTAGAAGATACATTCCCAATATAAGTTCCCGTGAACATTCTGGCAGTAAAATAAAGTCAGAAACATAAGTGAAGCCTTTTATCGTAAGTATTGCGGTGCATCGGCCAAGGGGCGTAATAAGATGACCGCCGGCCGTGCGTATCTGCGGTCCATTCCACTGCGTCACAACTTTTTTCAGGTTCTTCGCCATCTTGAAGCTTATCACCGAATAATCAGCGCCGGTGTCGACTAAGGCATTCAGCTCGCATCCGTCTATTATCAACCGCAAATCTGATGTAATCGTTTCGTTCCTGCATCTGTTTACTGGAATTATCTCGTCATCGCACTGGAACCGTGTTGGAGGATCTTCGAAACTCTGGTTATCAGCGGCCTCACCTACACAGGTCGCTTGCTTCAGTTTTCCTGGTGTGGAATTGGTGAACGACGCCTAGGCAATCTTGGAGACGGGCGTGGGCTGGGCTGTCGGTAGCGCATGGGCGACGGTGACTGTGATTGATGTTGGCGAGGAGCAATGGGGCTTTGGCGCGTGGACAAGTATTCTTCTATCTGTGCTGGCCGTTCACCGTTTCGAGGGCATGGTGCACTTAAGGGAAAACCTCTTAATCCAGCTTGGCGGTACGGGCAGAACCTATACAGGTGACCTGCTTCTCCGCAGTGAAAACACAGAGGTCTGCGCTCGTCACGCCAGACGTCGCTTTTCCGGGACCTTTGTTCCACAAAACGAGGTGCACTACGTGCTGGAGGTGGATAGGCAGCCGGTGGTTCCAGCAAACGAGGTGCACTGCGTACTGTCGACGGGTAGGGAACGGTCGTGGCAACTGCTTCACTACTGTGTACCGCGGGTTGCCTGAGTACGTCGGCGTACGTAGGGGTACGCCGCATCGGCTGTGGCTGACACTGTGGATCCCTTATGACCTGCCTCAGTTCCTCCCGGACAACGTCGACGATAGATAGTGCAGTTGGAGTCTGAGGTGTCTGTAACTTGTTGAGCTCTTCCTTGATCACTGAACGGATGAGCTCCCGCAGGGCTTCAAGGTCGTTCGGCATGCCTCCAGAGAAGACATGGGCAGGTGCACAGCTTGCCTCCCGGTTGTATTGCCGAGCCCGCTGTTCCAGCGTCTTTTCGATGGTCGTTGCTTCGGTTCGGAACTCTGCGACCGTGCGCGGTGGGTTGCGGACGAGAACTGCGAAGAGTTCTTGCTTAACCCCCCGCATGAGGTGGCGCAGCTTCTTATCTTCACTCATGGTGGGATCAGCACGCTTGAACAGGCGGGACATGTCCTCGATGTACATCGCCACGTTCTCGTTTGTGAGCTGGTTCCTAGCTTGAAGGGCAATTTCCGCCTTTTCTTTACGATCCGTGCTGGCGTATGTTGCTAGCAGTTGTCGAAATTCCTCCCAAGTCGACAAAGAGGGTTCGTGGTTCTCATACCACGTTCTTGCGAAGTCCTCCAAAGCGAAATATACGTTACGGAGCTTCTGTCCTTCATTCCATTCATTAAAGCTTGCCACTCTCTCGAAGAGTTCCAACCAGTCTTACACGTCTTCGAACAAGTCGCCGTGGAATGTTGGCGGCTTGCGAGGTTGGCTTACGACCAGCTGTGCCGGTGTTACCTGGCTAGTCATTGTGGCGGCGTCCGTTGTCCGAGTTTCCCTTGGCGTTAAGAGAAGAGGGCCGAATTCGGGCGAGTCACCTCGAAGACGGCGGCTGGTCCGCTGGTGCACAGGTGTCAGTTACACGGGATGGACTCGCTGGTGGTCGGGGCTACGCTGACTTTCGTTCGTGGGGCTTCGACTCATACCCCGCACCTCCACCAGAAATGTAACGATGTTGAGGAACACGGGTTAAGAAGACAACGATATTTAATAAGGGCGAACCTGTGCCCACGACTAAAAGTCACTGCGGTCGTGAAGAATGCCCGGCAGCCGCGTTCTAAAACTGGCGTCCAACCGTCTTCTTTCTTCTCGAGTCCTGCCTCGTGCGCGTGGCGCATGCGAGCCGGGTCCAACCGGGTGCTCGTGCCACGAAGATCACTGCCTGTTGCTGCTGAACAACACCACGGAACTGCGTGCACATTGTCAAATACGAAGGGCGCGCAACTTGAATGTGGCCAAGTTGTCGCGACAATCTTTGAAAACTATGTTCACCGTTTGTTTTCTCCGTGGGTTTGAAAGACCACTAAAGAGCGCAATGTAAAACCGGGTTTACATTGCTTTAGTTGGTTTCCCTGCGAGGGGGTGGTTGGCGGATTAGGGAGGTAACTCCCGAGTTAATAAGGAATGATGGGTGCTTCCACTTTGTCTTTTGTAACCTTCCAAAATCGCGTATGCCACTTCCTTAAGAAGTTGTCTAATCCATTTATTGCTAGTTCCTT
This sequence comes from Dermacentor silvarum, assembly GCF_013339745.2. Classification (NCBI taxonomy): domain Eukaryota; kingdom Metazoa; phylum Arthropoda; class Arachnida; order Ixodida; family Ixodidae; genus Dermacentor; species Dermacentor silvarum. Next base: position 32,488,396 of record NC_051162.1, read on the forward strand.
GTTTAGTGTATCGCTCATTAAGATTCTTTTGTTTTTCATAACTGGATACACAGCTTTTTCGTGTTTTCTTTTGACCCCCGCTAAACCTCTCCTCTTCCAAAGATAAAACATAGTTATAGTGGTGAGTAATTTTTAGAAGGATTTCTTGTTTTCGGCTTTGATTAGTTTCAACTTGAAATTGGCACTTGCCACTCTCCAAACTGATTTAGCTGAGGTGTACTCTTTGAGTGAGTGTTTTTGGGTTTCGGGATTCTGGCAGTTGGGGCATCGCTCTGTTGGTGTGAGTGTGACGCAAAGACGTGCTAGACGTATCTTGGTTGGGAGGACGCCCCACCTTCGTTACACTCGAAGTCCCGTACATCGCTGGGTAATGGTGCTTTCCTCCAGAAGGCCCATTTTTCTGGCGCACTCTTTGTTTCATCAGGGTCGAGTTCCTGGAGTGCTACTTTTGCACTCACTTCTAATGTAGAATCTAGATACAGTTCCTCTATGGCTCTCTTTGTGTGGATTGCATCCTTATAGAACTGTAACGGCGTTTCCGCTCTTGGGCCTTGCCACTTTTCTGTTGACATAAATCTGTCTAGTGGACTAAGCCAGTATCTTGCGACATTTTTTCCCACATAGTCATTTGTGCTCACTAGTGTGACCATTATTTTGGCTGCTAATACTCGCGCTGTCAGCGCTACATTTGGTACTTCTTGGCGTCGGTAATCTTGTAATATTAATTCAGTAACAGGTGCCGATTTTTAGTTCCACGAGTAGGAAACTATCAGGAAATTAAGTTATTGGCGACCTGACAGGGCAGTTTCGTAATGTTTGCCACGTAAAAACCCGGTGCATATAGTTTAGTCCTGACTTCTTCTGCCTTTCCTAGTAGGCTTAGTTGGGGATAACTTGGTTATTCAACTATTTGAGTGGCTTTCTTTCAAGGGCACTTCGCAGCTTTTTGAAGACACAGGCCCGGTTTCAAATCATATTCCAAGTACCTTTGCAGCTGATAGAAACTCTATACTTGCAAGGCTTTGTTCTTGGAATGTGCGAAACCGGAGTGCTTTACTTTTGTTTTGGTTAATGCGTGCTCCGGATATGGTCGCACATTCACCGAAAATTTTGAGGAAGGTTCTATAACTATCTTCATCTCTCAGAAATAGGGATATGTCATCGGCAAAGACACAAATTTGAACTTCCAGGTTTTCGGACAGGGGAAAACCTCATCTTTTTTTTCCTCTTCAACTCTTAGAATTGGGTCAAGTGTTAGGACGAACAGTCCCGGTGACAGTCCACACCCTTGGCGAACTCTTTTTGTCACTGCGAATCTCTTCGTGACTGTGCTGTTGATTTGGATTTCGCTCGTATTGTCTTGATATAATGTTTTAATTATTTCGATGAAGTCTGCTGGAAAGCCAAATTTCCTCATGGTTTCATAAATTCTACACAGAATACACATAAATTCTACACAGAAATTCTACACATGGTTTCATAAATATCTACACAGAATCTCCAGCTATTGTCCTTCTTTTTCACGAGTACGACGGGAGAGGCCCAAGGACTGCATGAGGGTTCAATTATGCCTTTGCCCAGCATTTTCTCCACTTCCTGTTGGATGACAGCACGCTCCGGAGCTGACACACGGTAAGGCCGTCGGTGAATAGGACTCGCATCGCCGGTATGAATGCGGTGGGTGACGACGGAAGTCTGGCCCAAAGGACGGTCGCCAAAGTCAAAGATATCCTGGTAGGAAACCAGCACGCGGCGAAGGGCAGCGGACTGTGCCGGAGCGAGGTCTCCTGATATCATGCGGGCGAAGTGGTCGCAGAACGAACCTGACTGCGATGACGGCGGTGAAAAATCCGGTGGAGGTTCTGTGGTCAAGGCAGAAACCGTGTGGCCGGCCAATGGAGTCAGATGAGCGAGTGATATGCCGCGAGGAAGAACTTGCGTTGAGTAGCCAAAATTGAGGATGGGAAAGGCGGTGCCGTTGTTTCTAACTGTCACCACCGTATAGGGTAGCGCGACGTTGCGTGTCATGGCGACCTCAGGAATAGGGCAGGCAACGTAGTCGCCGTCGGGTAGGGGCGGAAAGGCTGACAGCTGGACGTATATTGCGGCTTGCGGAGGCAGTCGAAGAAACTCGACGGAGCGTAGCCGGGGTGGGCCGGCATCAACGTTGTCGGGGCACGAAGGAAGTTCTAGCCGGAGAAGGCCCGCGGAGCAGTCGATAAGGGCAGCGTGAGTGGACAGAAAGTCGATTCCCAAGATGAGGTCATGGGGGCACTGTTCTAGAACAGCAAAAAGAACAGATGTGTGGCGACCAGAAATAGTGATGCGTGCAGTGCACATTCCAAGTACGGCAGGTGTACTGCCGTCGGCTACTCGGACGGTAGGTGAAGTCGCGGGCGTCAGGACTTTCTGGAGGCGGCGCCGGAGGCTCGAGCTCATTACAGAAATTTGTGCGCCGGTATCAACAAGAGCGGTAACTGCCACACCATCAACCAGAACTTCAAGAAGGTTGCATCGGGTATAAGGGACAATCAGAGGATTTTCAGGCCGGGTCGTAAATGCAGCGTCACCTCCGGGGGCTGCACTGGCTAGTTTTCCGAGAGGCGGCCAAAGGGAGACCGAGAGCGGCGAGGTTGGGGCGAGCGGGACTGACGGCGCTGGGGCGATGGTGAGCGGCTGATCCGGTTTTCCCTAGGAGGACGTTCAGCACTTGAGGCCTCAGGACGGAACGATGGGGCATATGGTGCATGGTCCGGGCGATTGTAAGTGTTTGGGCGATAGGACGTGGGCCAGCGGCTGCGGCAATGGCGGGCGATGTGTCCAATCCGAGAGCACGTGAAGCAGATGGGCCGGTCATCAGGTGTGCGCCAATCGGCTGGATTTCGATAACGTGGCCTGAAGGTCGTGTTCGGTCTTGCAGCAGCGATGACAGGGGCGACCGGGTTGGTAGCAGTATGACCGTTATCAAAGGTGGGTAAAATGCCCATATTCGCGACCTCTTGGCGAACCACGGCCTGAATTAGCGAAATCGGAGCCAGGTTGTTGCTTTGCATACCGTCATGAGGTGTAACGGGTGCCATGGCCTCGAGTTCTCGACGGACGATCCTGGTGACGTTTTCTGGAGCTTGCGCTTGCCGAAGCGTGGCTAAACCTTCGCAGGAGGACGTGGCAGCCGTATTAGGAAGTCGGTCGAAGCGGTGAGTGATACGTTGACTTTTGGCCAGCTCAAAACGACGACATTCAGCGATGACCGACTCCACCGTTGAGCAGTTCTTACACAGTAGCAGATTGAATGCGTCGTCGGCTATGCCTTTCAGTACGTGGCCCACTTTGTCCGCTTCAGGCATGTCCTTGTCGACCTTGTTGCACAGAGACAACACGTCCTGAATATACGAGATGTACGGCTCCGTAGACGTCTGAGCACGAACTGCGAGCTCCTGCTTGGCCGCTAGTTGTCGTGCGATAGGTCTCCCAAATAGATCGCGTAATTTCTGCTTACAGACGTCCCAACTCGTCAGATCTGCCTCATGCGTCTCGAACCAGAGTAGCGCAGTGCCCCGCAAATAGAAGATGAGATTCGCCAGCATTATGGTCGGGTCCCACTTGTTAGTGCGGCTGACGCGCTCATACATTGCCAGCCATGCATCGACGTCCACGCCGCTGGTGCCGTTGAATGTCCCGGGATCACGAGGGTGCAAGAGAATGACCGGTGACGGGTCTTGGTCACACTGGGTCGCTTGGTCGGTCATTGTGGTGGCAGCAACGCGCCGTCCGCTGCGAAGATCCAGTTCCCGGTGTTGTAGCGAGCGTACCCCGCACCTCCACCAAAGATGTTACGGGGAGAATATATATAGAATGGATATATTTACAGGGTAAGGCGCACAACGCTGCAGCAATCGTTCAGGGGAGCGCGTGCACACCAGAAAAACCACCCGTCGTCGTCGTCATCGTCCAAGCACCGACCACAGGATCGCCGCTCGTGACAATATATTGATGCTTTACCTTGTCGTAAGCTTTTTCTTGGTCTATTGTAATGAAAACACCTTTGATTTCTTTCTGCTTAGCATGTGCAAATGTGTCTCTTAGCGCTGCGAATATTGATCTGCCAGGTATTGCTGACGCTTGAAATTCTGAAATTACGGTGGGAAGAATTGTACCTGACCTTTGTGCTGGTAGTGTTGCCGCTATCTTGTAATCACTGTTTAGTAATGTGATCGGTCTCCAAGCTTTGATCTCACATAGGTCTGTATTTGGCTTGGGCAGTAGAATTTTTCTTCCTTGGGTGAATGAACTAGGTTTCTTCATGTGCTTGACAAGGTCATTTAATACTTCCACTAATTTTGTACCTGTTGTATATCAGCGTTTGGACGAGCGAGCGAAGACGAGGAGAGCGAAGTGGCGCACCCAAGGACTCTGAGATCGTGACCGCCAATCCCCCAGAGTGGGTATGTGCCAGTAACTTCAAGGCTCTACATCTACATCTACATCTAGATCGTGACCGCGCAGCCGCCTTGCAACGTTCTACGATGCAATAAAATGCACTTTACAATACTGGCGACGAGGGAACGCGACCCCGCGAAGCAAGTTTTCCTGCAAGGCGATGCCTAAAGCATGAAGAGCATCTAGATCGACTGGAAGCAGTTCTGCAGCGTTTGCAACAGGCAGGTCTCAAAGCGAACAGGGAAAAATGCATATTTACGGTACGCGAAGTGCATTTTCTGGGCTACAAAGTGAGCGCTAACGGAGTTGAGCCGACGTCTGAACAGGTTGAGGCAATAACGAGTGCGCCTGAACCAATAAACAAGTCCGAGCTACAGTCATTCTTAGGAATGATAAGTTTTTACAGCCGGTTCCTCCGAGACAAAGCGTCCATCGCCGAACCTCTTCATCGTCTATTTGATAAAGAAGCTAAGTGGAAATGGGAAGCCCCGCACAAAGCAGCTTTCAACAAACTTAAGGACGCACTACGTGAGTGTACGGTTCTTGCGCATTACGACGACTCTCGTCCACTGATGCTCAGCTGTGATGCTTCGCCTTATGGGTTAGGGGCAGTTCTTGCGCAGTTGGACTTGGAAACGGACACGAACTGCCAATAGCGTTTGCGTCAAGAACACTCGGCAAATGTGAGAGAAACTACTCCCAACTCGACAGAGAAGGGCTTGCAATAGTGTTTGCAGTCACGCATTTTTATCAGTACTTTGCCGGTCGGCATGTACTCATATTGACTGACTATAAGCCGATTCTTGGAATAATGTGCCCTAGGAAGCAAATTCGGCAAGTGTTATCACCCCGGATGCTTCGTTGGTGCATAATTTTGAGCGCCTATGACTACGAGTTGCTGTACCGAGAAGGAAAAAATAACATCAGAATGCGGATGCGCTCAATCGACTTCCTCTGGATTCCTATGTCGATGAGCTAGCGGCACCAGGTGACGTATTGATGATTGAAGGTTTGCGCAAACCTCCATTGACTGCCGAGGAAATAGCAAGGCTGACAGTGGAAGACTCCACGCTTTCTCAAGTTTACAAGGGGTTGCAAACAGGATCAACAGCGTCATGGCAAGGTCCAACCCTACAAGAGTCGGGTACAAGAGCTCTCTACGCACCGTGGCTGCGTATTATGGGGCACACGGGTTGTGATTCCTACAGAGGCTAGGGAAGAGTGTTTGACTCTCCTTCACTCTAACCACTCAGGAATGACTACAATGAAACGCTTCGCTCGCAGTCACCTGTGGTGGCCTGGATTGGACGCTGACTTTGAGACCAAGGTGCGATCGTGTGAGACATGTCAGATGCACAGCCATCTTCCTCCAGCAGCTGTAATGCCGGAATGTCCAAGTGAACTATGGGAGATCGTTCATGTTGATTTTGCAGGGCCGGTGAACAATCAGAGCTTTTTAATCGTAGTGGATGCCTTCTCCAAGTGGCTAGAAGTAAGACAAGTGCCGTCACAGTCTACTGCCGCAGCCACGGATGTGCTACGGTCGCTTTTCGCGACTTTTGGCGTACCGCAAGTGATAGTTTCTGATAATGGCACAGCATTCGTTTCGTCCAAATGCAACACTTCTTCAAATTGAACATGATCAAACATGTAACATCAGCTCCATACCACCCGACCACAAATGGACCAGCGGAGCGCATGGTAGCAGAAACGAAGATGACGCTTTTTATTTAAGCAGCATACGACACCGCACACCACAACGCAAAAGGCGCCTGCAGAATTAATGTTTGGCAGGCAGCTCCCGTCTCATATGGATGCGCTACACCCCCGGAAACACACCGAAAGGGGAAGGGTGGACGATATGAGAAAAGGTTACGTGAAAGGTGACAAGGTGTGGATAAGGAATTTCCTGAACAATAACCCCGCCTGGCTACCCGCTGTAGTAGTGGAAGAATGCGGCAAGAGGTCCTTTGCAACGATGACTCAGGTTGTCAGGCGGTACAGGCGTCACGTAGATCATATGAAAAGAAGATATACGTTGATTGAAAACGTAGTTCAGGAATTACCCTATCATTCTTGTCCAGGAAATGACTCACCCGAAGACAATCGTTTCACTACAACAAGACCATTTCTCAGTTCAGGGGCCGAGCGTCCGACAAAAGATGCACCCACGGCTTCTGACTCGTCTCCCAATGCGCACCTGGATTTGCCCACTGAAGCAGGGACGCCCGAAAGAACGCAGCGATCCGAACAGTCGCAAGCCATTCCAAATTGTATACCACGCCGTCGCTATGGTCGTGTTCTGAAGGCGCCAGAGCGACTAGGCATTTCAACATGTCAACATAAAATTGACTAAGATATGTTGGGGTTCACTAGAGGGGGGAAGTGTTGTATATCAGTGTTTCGACGAGCGAGCGAAGAGGAGGAGAGCGAAGTGGCACACCCAAGGACTCTGAGCTCGTGACCACGCAGCCGCCTTGCAACGTTCTACGATGCAATAAAAGGCACTTTACAATAGTACCCATTATATCGAAGAACACATATAATAAAACCCGGTTAAAATTCTGTCTGGTTCTGGTGCTGTCTCTCTCGTCATTTTTTTATTGTTCGGAATACTGTGTTGTCGGGGCATATAATTGATTTTTATTTTCATCCGATATAAGGTTTTGCAGCCAGTTTGAAGTATCTAACACTTAGTTGGGGTTCTTGTCTTTCAATAGGTTTTGAAACTGTTGAAAAATTTTGTTTTGGTGTCTTCCTCATCTTTGGTTACTTCACAATTTCTCTTGCAGTTTTCTTCTATTTTTGTCTTCCTTTCGCCTTTCTGTTCTGGTACATTTGTTCCGTGATCTAGATTTATTTGATTGGAACTCAGGGTTTCTGTCTGGTTGTTTCTGGCGCATCTTGCTGCTTCTTTTACACATTGCGTGTATTTTGCATGTAGGCCATCTACATACTCTTGCATACAGGTTAAGTTTCCTCCTCTTTCTATTATCCTAATTATTCTTGCAGTTTCATTTACTTTCCTTGTAACTCTCCTTTTCTTATTCTTCCCTGCTTCGATAAGAATGCTCTTCCATTGTTGCTTTAAGCTATACCAAGTTTCATTTTCTTGACTCGTTTCCAAACTCTTCTTAAGTTAGTGCTTGATACTTTCGCATTCATGTTGGTCGTGCAACAGAGCAGGGTCCATCCGCCACAATGATGGGGTGTTTGCTGATCCGTCTCAACCTTGTAGTTTACTGTAAAGCTAAGAGTTTTGTGATCGCTGAAAACTTTGTTGCCTTCCGGAATAATTATTTTTCTTTTGTGCGGTTTAATCATGCATAATCAGTGTGTACACGTTATATCAGATAGGGAGCTATCGTCGTTTTCGTGACGTCGCGTGACAGACAGGCGAAGTTGGGAGTGGCCAGAAAATGTTTTGACCAATCGTGATGAGCTGATTGCAGAATTAGAATAATGGTCTATGACGATGAAATGAGTATTTTGCGGTGCAAAGGCTAAGTATGACCAAAAAGCACCAGGCCATGGTAATGAATTGGTAATAAGTGATGAATTGTAAGCGGTAAACGTGACAAGTATGTTAAGACGCATAAAGAACACTTGCTGTACAGTGTTTAAAATATATATCGACGAAAATTATGGCAATGAGTAATGAGGTCTGCTATGATCACAAGTACATTGCGAAAGGACAATATGGTACACTAAATTATGTCAGCAGTAAAAACTTGCAAAATTCACTACTCTCTAGAGAAGCCTTAGAAATGCAAGGGCCCGGTGGCATGTGCTATGCAAGACAGTTCTATCGCAGCAGCATGATATGGCGAGATGATGTGCTACGAATTTCTTGGGCTAACAACATGTAATATGACATCAATCGAGAAACCTATAACTGCTTTGGTGTCAAAAAACGGTTCTGCACCGAAAGACTTTACCAGGTGGAGAGAGACATGCTGGCGATATGCTGCAGGAAACTGTTTCTCTCAGCTTCTGGTTCCCAACATTACAGCAGGGCGTGGAATGCGGTCAGTTTCTCACCACATCTACCACAGGTTGGAGGTTCATTAACAGTCAACAGAAAATTGTGGGTGCCATACATGTGTCTCATCCTGAGTGTACAAAATAGGACGTCGGTCTGTTGTGTTAATTTTCCTGTCGAGAGCCAAGAACCTAACTGCAGTTTAATTACATGAAGCTTATTATTCGTTTCAGCGTCGGACAAGCGTCGTCAGTGGCCTTCTGAGCTTCTTTCTTAAGAAAGGCTTGATATCTGTGGCGGAGACAGAATAATATCTTGTGTTGCAATTGATGTGGCAATTGGGTCTGCTTGCATGATACATTGCAAGTATTGACATTATTCCACAGGCTTTTAAAAATAAAGCTATAGAAACTTTGTGGTAAAAGCAATTTAACCTATATAGTGTAGAAATTCTATAGAAAAAAATATTATTTCGTCATATCTAGACGCGAGTGCATACTTTTTCTTTTTTTCATTCATTCTTTACTACTGTACGATAAGTGTATGTTATTAGCTGCTTTTTAAGTGTGAAGTATCACTTTGTCATCGCTCATGTTGTTTTATACCGCGTCAAATGTTTTGTGTAAGACGTGTCTCTGTTGCAAACCTGAGCTGCAGATGCTTTTGCGAGGTGTGTATAAAGCGTCTTTTGCTTCTGTCCATTTTCTTGTGTATGTATGCAAGAACGAAGTAAATTTTCCACCGCCGCTGCCCTACACTAATATACTGTAAAAGTGTTTTTTATCAGGTTTGTGCAGCTGAACTGCGACAGGCGCATTCCCCGCACAACTAACCTGACACGCTCAAAACTAGTGCGGCCATGCTAGACGGTGGCTGTATCGGAGTAAAGGTATATTGTCGTGCTAAAACACTTTCGACTTTACCTGCAGAGTAATAATTCCATCTTCTGCTTTCTGGTGTTTTACGTGCTAAACCAGTTCTGATTATGAGGAACGCCGTAGTAGAGGGCTACGGAATAATTTTGACCAGCTGGGCTTCTTTAACGTGCACTACAACGCAAGCACACGGACATTCTTGAATTTAGCCTCCATCGAAAAGTGGCTGCCGCGGCCGGGATTCGATCCCGCAATCTCGTCCTCAGCAGCGCAATGCCTTAGCTGACTGAGCCCCCGCGGCGGGTAGTAAAATTCCAAGTGCACGCTTCGTTTCTGGCACTGAAGCAAGCGACGCTGGCTGCAAGCGCCCCAGCCGCGTTCAGAAGACAAACTACGCCAAGTGCAATGACAGCCACGGAAAATCGTCTGACAAGCCATTCTGTGAGTGTGTGCCACTGAAGCGGCGCCACTTTCTCGCCATAAATGTGATCGATTGCTTGAGTGATTTATTTATTGGGAATTTGGGCCTTACATCACGAAGCTTCTCAACGAGCCATATATGTAGAACGCCATTGTTAAGGCCACCAGGTTAATTTTGGCCGCCTGGAATTTTTTAAAATGAGCTTCTGAAGCTATAAGTAAACGAGTGTTTTGCTTCCTGGACAAATATTCTTGGCCGAATCGGAATGCAACGGCGTCAGCCAGTATTCGAACCCTTGGACTGCTGCTTGGTGTCCACGAGCAACAGCTTTTTTGCTTCCAGATCACGTTGCTGTAACATTGAAAGGATGTCGCAGCTGGACATAAATGACTTCTAATTGATGTTCTTTTTGGGAATGCAGAAGGCCCATAGGACATCTAGTGGATATTTCCTGTTGACGCTATAATGAGCTGCATACCTGCTAGTGCCCACAGCAGATGTACTATCGAATACAAATGAAATGCGAACAGCAGAGTGTGTGGCCGAAGCATAACTAAAAGCACAATGCACGGCGGCGGCCAGCCATCATTGTACACATGCGTATTACGTCACCTGTTTTTTGTTTGAAGCTTGTATTCTCACCCCGCCATTGCAGTGCCATTATATCTGTGATTACTGTTAAGGTGGCTAGCACTGTTGTTGCGCATCCACTGCAATGCATTTTTGTGCAATTCAAATTACGATCAGACACTGTCAGCTTTGATTGTCGTAACAAATGAAAAGCAACGCAAGTTAGCAAGCTGGGTGCGTCCCAGCTATATCAGGCTACAGTTGTAGCAATGGTGCTATATAGCCACCATAACAATGTGCAGCCAGGTGGGCATGGCATTGCCGCGGAGCGATGAGAAAACAACTTTCGGACAAAGTACGGGTGACGTTTATAGCAATAGGGCGAGCATTGCTGCACTTCTCCTCGAGGACTACATCCCCACGAACGTGCACAATGACTGGCCGACGACATGCACCGTATACCTTTAGTTATGCTTCGGCCACACGCTCCGCTGTTCGCATTTAATTTGTCCTCGATGGTACATCTGTTGAGGCACACTAATGGCACAGTTACCACCATTGTCTGCATGTAGCTGGTGACCTTGTTTGAAATGTTGTGTTAACGTGCAAACGTGTGAATGTGAAAATGTAAATTGCAACACTTATTAAGGTGAAATCTTTAGATGGCTCATGGGTCGAAAAAATCCGATGTCCGGCGTCACAGCACCAAAATTCAATGGCACCAAAATTGGGGATTGAATCCTCGGCCTTTGGTGGGAGTCGGACCCTCGACCTTTGGTGTTAATTAGGTCGAAGCGAATTAAGGCACAGTTCATTAAGATAGAGTGTGTTGAGACACTCTAACCCACTACCTTTGTTGGGAGTCGAAACCACATGGAGATATGGGCGAACCGGCCACATCCCGAAGTTATCTGCAAGATGGATTCCAATTGACATGTTGAAGGTATGAGGCACTCGAGCCCACAACTTTAGTAGAAAACAATAGGAAGTAACAACGCATTCGAATGAGAATGACAAATAATTTAATTAATGCCTAGTGAGTGCACAGGCCTACATCCTCTTTAGTGTTCGCTAAAGTGACCGTCAAGATTAATATATAGTTCTAGCGCTCATCACAATGCGACAATTGTGCTAGCAAAATCGTAAATCTGCATTTTGATTATTATGCATGATTGCAAATCCTGCAATGGATAAACGAAAAATATTGAGTTCAGTAAGCACTAGGTAAAGCACACCAGTGAAACTCACAATGTCATACCAATGTTGCTTTTTATTTATACAACTGATAAAGCTTTATTACAAAAATGATTGGCCCCCAGTCATGCACATTTATAAAAATATTCATTACAAGTTCAGGCTGTATACAAACAGGTTAAACAAAAAACACTTACATAAAAGCAGATTCTTGAAAATTAAACTTCACTAAAACAAAAGTAACGAGAAAAGGGTGTTAACACTCAGAAAATGACTAGTAGGCACAGTGCCACAACTATATTTAAAAAGAATAAAACTAATTAGTAGGAAGTAATATCCCATACTAATTAATGACCAAAAGTGCATGGCCTGCTTGCCAGCACCTGCTTCTGGGGCCACCAGATTCAAGATAGAAATCCAGTACTTTCTAGCTATATTTAAAAATATCTGGTAAAAGAAATTCCACACAAGCAGAATCCCGAGATGGAATGTTCACCTTGATAGGCAACTTGCTCAGGCAGCTTCTCACACCACGAAAGTGCCAATAACATAGTGCTGCCAGAGGCTTAGAGATAGGCATTGCAAATGAGAAATATCCCTGACGCTTGAAGAGGAGCGCTGGAAACCAAGCGATACAAACATGTGCGAAAATCAACCGTCGAGACGTTGCCCTCAGAACACTTCTATAAGCGCTCCGCAAGGCGGACAAACGTACCACAAAGAACCCTAGGTGGTCAAAATTAATCCGGAGCCCTCCACTACGGCGTGCCTCATGATCAGAACTGGTTTTGGCACGTAAAACCCCAGAAAAAAGAAGAAATTTCAGAACGCAAGTGTACAGTTCTGCCTAGTATATACGTACTTGGGCCATGGTCAACCGTACAAAAGTCGAAAAGATACACTAATAAAGAACGCGCTGCTCGCGCGCGGTACATTGCCGCGTACTTGCGTCGAGGTGCGTGTTGCTGAATTGATATCAGTAGCGATGCGATGTCAAATCTATTGCGAGTTCAAGCTTCTTTTTTCTTTATAAACTGTAGTAATACATCGGCAAGTTAAAGATTACGTATTTTCAACACTGTACTAATAGATATAACTGAAAAATAAAACATTTTTGTATGAGAAGTGACGTAACCGAGACCGAAAGCATAGAGAAATAAAAATTACTGCATATCCCGGTAAAGGGAACCATATGTGGATGCGAAGCAGCGGGGAGATGGTTAGCTTGAGCGAGAGATGGTTTCGCGGCAGCGGCCCGAGCGCTCATCGCGGTGCTGCACAGGAGAGAGAATGAGCAAGGTAAATATACCTGGTAGCGAAGCTTCCATAGAAGCCCATACGTTCAAAACATGGCGGCTCATCGGCGGATCATGGGGCTTAGCGCCATCTGTATGAGGAGGGAACACTCCCGACGGAAGAAAAAATAATTTGACGTCACACGTCACACGTCATCTGTATGAGGAGGGAACACTCCCGACGGAAGAAAAAATAATTTGACGTCACACGTCACATCCGCTAAAACAGAAGTGACGTCATTTAGGTTCTCATCGGCGCGAAATTTGTTTTCGGAGGCCTGCCATTACAGCTGGCTATTCAAATTCCCCGCCATTCGACTTGATGGGCATTCCGACCTTTCAGCGCGAGAAGCGACGCAGGGAAAGGTCAACCGTGCGGGTGTCGAAATCGCATCGCTTGACAGAACATACTTTCTTTGGAGGACGACGAACGCTTTAGGCGTAGATTGCGTAGCGTGCTCGTCCTTTCGTCAGACGCCAAGCCCGTCGGCCAGCGCTGTCGCACGAAAACAACTAAAGTAAACAAGTATCTGACGGTCGTAACTCACTACTTTTGACTGCACATGTTAAGAAACAATAAAACTACCCGCGTCACTTAACTCAGACAAACGTCGACATGCAAAACAACAGAGCGTGTGAGGGGGGCGTATTGTAACAGGTGAACTTTACGAGCGCGCCTTTCCACGCACTCTAAGAGCTGCATTGCATTGCTCGTGATAGCGGCGTCAACGCCCGCCGCTATCAATGGGCGCTCTCACGGTGGGCGCTGAAAAAAGGTATTTATTGATAATGATCAAGTAAAATAGAGGTGTATCTGCTTTTGTCTCCATGTGTATATAAAATGGATTAGGAATTTTATTTTCGTTGAATGAGTATAAATGCGTCTCGCTTTAATGAAAAAACGCTTTTTTCTTTCCCAGTGTCTATTCCCTCCAAACATAGTCGCGCTTCAATCACTGCTCCCATAACCACCCTTGCTGATGTCGGTGACCATTGGTTCTGAAGCGCTTTTCGCCCGAAGCTGCGCGACCTATGTGGATCGGCCTTGGAATGAGGCGCGCGCGCTCCATCATTTTCATACCGCGGAACTACCGTGGCGCCCCCAGCGGAGTATGCAGCTGTCGCACCACCTGTCGTGCGCGCCGCTCCGGATTCCTAGAGGAGAGAAAGGGGGGAGCGTAGGAGAGGAGAGAGAGGGGGAGAGGACGCGCATGCGCTGTGGGGGTGTAGGACGCCGCGGGACGCAGGAGGGACGCACAAAGACCCCGCCATAAGCTGCTTCGCATCTAAAAATGACGAAAGTATTGGCCCGCGGTGTCCAGCAGCAACGTTACTAGACTTCCAGCAGTGCGTGCATAGGTCGTGCTAAATTCTAAAATAAATGCGGTCATAACTGAAATTCTGGGCTTTAATACTACAATTGAATCTTTTCAGAATGAACAGATGGATATTTCGCAATTCAGGTACACATTTTCCCTCTCGTAGGATCTCGAACATGCACAGTAATGATGATGTCGAAAAACAAAGTAAATGCCCCGCTGCAGGGCTGTAACAGGCAGCAGCTTTGCTCTCCTAACTTCCCATTGTTAGGCATTAGAGACAATTTGCTTGTATTTCTGCGGCATAGTGCGTGCATCTACTCACAACGCACAATATACGATCAATGCGCGAAATGTCCAAATCACAAACACATTCGATGTCTTTTGGATGACCCTTGACTGCCACGTACGACGTTGACTGTCGAACATACTATAGATGTAAGCTAGACGTCGTTAAATGTCTTGGATATTTGGTCTTTTGTGGTACGTCCAATGAATATTTGTGGTTTGCTGGCTTATAGTGTAACGTACAAGTACGACAAGTACAGTCGTATCAAGTACGACGGCATTTTGAAAAGGTTGCATCACGACAATTTTGTTTGCTTCTGTGATTGGATGGCTGAGTAACACAACCCCGCGCGGTCTGTGTGCTTTGCCAACTGCTGTTTTTTAAAGTTGTATCCTACTATAGCAGAGCGCGCGTGGCTCACAAACATCCTACACCCGTACTGAGCTAGCCCGCATGGATGTGCTTCAATTTGGTGGTGGTAACCCATTGTGTGCACAAGGATGCACAAGGATACATTATATTTAGTGCGAAAGATACATTATTTCCACAGAGCTCTGCTTCCTTAAGCTATTCCCATCTGTTTTGATGAAGAAAATGCAATTTTTATGGACATTATATAGCAGGTACCATTCATTTTTTCGCCAACGTATCATTTTATCTCAGTGGGGGACACTGGTAAATAAGCTAACAACGCAGATTCATTTTTTTTCAACATTTCTCAGAAATTATAATAAAATACCACCACTTATCCTTTAAAATTGCTTTATGGCGCACATTGTAGTCGCCTGAGTGCTGCCTGCAGCAGTGCAAACAACTGGTTCAATTCACATATAATACCCGTCCCCCCTCCCTTTAAAGTTAATTTCTTGAAGCTTATACCGGGTGACCCAACTATCACTCACCAAGATTTAAATATATGAAATGCCACGTAGCTGGACAGAACCAAGGTAACGTTGTTTGCCGTCGCTTGGAGATACTCTGATTATTTTTGCATTTTGCCTAATTACATAATTAGCCTTAATGAATTAATCAACTTCTAAAATGTTATAATTAGATGAAAAATGAGAAAATTGTAGAGCAACATGAAAAGCTCCAGATACAGCTTTCTGTTGCTCAATACACGCTACATAAAAGTGTTTTTCCGAGCGTGAAAGAAGCCCACGAATACACGCAGAGTGCCTCGAGCGGCCAGTCGTGCCTCAATTTTGCGTGTATTCGCAGGCGTCTTTCACGCTCGGAAAAACACTTTTATGTAGCGTGTATTGAGCAACAGAAAGCTGTATCTGGAGCTTTTCATGTTGCTCTACAATTTTCTCATTGACCTTTTTCATGTAATTATAACATTTTAGAAGTTGATTATTTCATTAAGGCTAATTATTTCATTAGCCAAAATGAAAAAAAAATAATCAGAGTATCTCCAAGCGATGGCAAACAACATTACCTTGGTTCTGTCCAGCTACGTGGCATTTTCATATTTTGTAAGTTTGGCTCGGGTTACGTCAAACACCCTCTGCACAGTATAACGTCGCTGTGGGATAATCGATATCATAAATTCATTGTTCATTGTGCTGACAAAGTCGCATAACAATCGGCGCTACAACGCTTTCCTAAATTTAGGAGCATTTTTGTGTATTTCTCTTCCCTGAACGACAATAGTCCTTGTGTCAGTAACACGTTACATGTGACCCAAGTCTTAAAACTTTTTTTTGTACGCGGAGCAAGGTTTGCCGCCTGCGTTTCCGTCTCAATGTGAGTGCATCTGCAACTTTCGCTCGCACAGTTTCAGAATTTTGTGTGCCTATACCACCTGGTTTAAAAATATGCATGTTCATGCAGACTCTAGCGGTTGTATGTGCAATGTTATAATCTAAAACATACGAAAGTATGAAAAGCATTTGAACTTACAAAGCACTTACTAACGGACGATGCATGAAGTTAGCAAGTAGACTTGCTTTTCGCAAGGACAATGTGCACATATGCAAAGATATTAACGGTAAATGAAAACACATTCTGACGCCGTAATAAAGGGAGCTGGTGGATTCCACAGTGAACTGTAGATAATTCACAACAGCCATATAAACCCAATTGAACTTGCTAACAAAGAACAAATATAAGTTCAGTTTTTAATCAGGAACGAGGTTAGAATGGCTTCGTAAGGTATGCCCCGGGGAAAAAAAGGCAGGAAAATATGTAATAGCAGCCGATGTGGCAAGGGCTGGCGGAGATTCCGTACTCTAAACGCTTGCGATACTTTGTAAGCAATGCCTCACGACTTGAAGTCTACCAGAGATTTGCCATGGTGGAAACTAAATATGAATTCACAAAAAAAGGAGTCCTCATAGAATTGTAGGCTCATGAGCTTGTTTTTCGCATTATAAAAAATAGTCACTCACCTAATTTCGAATAGTAACAGGCTAACACTTGACATACCTTATCAACCCAGAAAACGAGGTGGCTTAGAAATGAATATTCAGTAACATATTATATCTGCGACATTTCTCTGATAACCGATAAGACTGAGGACTGCAACCTCTATATACAGGGTGTTGAAAATTAAGCGTTATGGTTTCCTTAAAATTAGGCACCGCGAGGCACGCGAAAACACCTGTGCAAATGAGTTGTGTGGCCGGAGGCGCACAAAGTGAGATGATAATTATCGCGGTCAACAGCCACATTAACTAAAATTGAATAATGAACTTTTTGTTGACTGCAGTAAGTGGGTATGTTTGTATTGAAAAGTTAGAGGCAGTCGTGTTTCTACACAGTATCCGTTGGAAGAATTGGAAGCAAGAAAACACAATCTCTCCAATGCTATTCACTGCAAGCTTGAATGGAGTATTCAGTGTGTTAGATGGGGAAAAATGAAGTTTGAGCATAAACGGGGAATGACTCAACAAGTTATGATTTGCAGAGAATATTGTGTGCTCAGCAACACTGCAGGTATCTTGCAACAATTGATAATCGTGACACTTTTGGTCTTCTTGTTACTACATCATTAGGAAAACATGTTTTCCACAAGTACAGGGGAAAGAAAATAAAAAAAATGCACAAGACAGAATGCTAACTTCCAACATCACTTTATTTCTAAAAACAGCTTTTTATACAATTTGGCGACAACACGTGGCATGCATGCTTGCATCGCCTTCTAAGAAATTCAACCTTGTCATCGCTCAAAAAAAAAGTCACAGGTGGGGTGCTTACAGAATTTAACTAAGTCGTAAAATTATTACAGCTTCAACAAAGTCGCGTGCCAGCATACCGCAGTCCTTACAATGGTACATGCATTAAATGAATAAAATTGTTTTCCAAGACATAAAATGTGTTTCCTGTAAGAAAAAAAAAGCTGTAGCATTTAGATTATTTCATCTTTTTCGTGTAACTGCGCTAAACAAACTCTTTCTTAGCATAACGATACATTCAAAATTTGAACAGGTGGCATCTGAAGAATAGGTTTACGAAAAAGCCGCAGTTTCGCCCGACTGGTGAAGCATCGATTGCGATAGCAAATTAGTTGACAGCTATATGAAGTACGAATAGTAATTTTATCGGCCACATAAAGTGGTAAATATTCACTTACTATCTAAATAAACAAGCACGGTGTCACGCGCGTACTGGTGAACATGAACACATCTCGCTCGATGACAGCGGTAACTTGTCAAAACGCTGGAGTGAGAAAGCGCGCTTGCAGCAGCAAGCAAATTGACCTTCGCGCTGGCTCTCGCTTCAACGCGAACTAAACGTCGAAAGCAGAGCGCATACGAAGCTACCGGCACTCGGCGCATGCACTTTGTTCCCATTGCAGATCGCTTTGAAGATGAGGCCCACGCAGGCGCACACTTCGGCTGCACCGCCGATCGCTTTCAAGATACGGCGCCCGCGCGGCAGCTCTGTGAGCAGCAGCCGACGGAGCAGAACGCACCCCCACCACCCCCACCCGTCTCCGTCGCCTCCTCCCCGTTTCTCGCGCGCGAACGAAGACCACGCGCTTCCGGCCGCCTTCCTCTCTCGCGTGCACGAGATTAAGCTGTGATAGCCGGCTCACCCTCGCACGCTTTCACTCGCACACACAGCGTACGGCGCGCGGCGACGATTTTATCACCGTTGGACTTTATACGGAACCGCACGGCGACGGCAAAATGTGCTTGGAGTGTCCATATAATTGCTATCTCAATAATATATATAATGTGCAACAGTAAGACCAAGGCAATTTTGGATAGCGTGACAAGAAACCAAGAGTTCTGGCTTTGCTGTCAACCTTTTGAAGCTGTGCTAACGTACAGCTTCTAGGCCATGTAGCCATAGGGAGAGCCGGGTAAGGCGATACATCGATTTTCGATAGCAAATTAGTGGACAACTAGCTATAGGAAGGATAGTAGTTTTATCAGCTGTATAACTAGTAAACATAGGCGTACGAACTAAATTAACAAGCATGCTGCCCGCGCGCACAAGCAAAAATGAACAGATCTCACTCGATGACCGCGGAAACACGGTGTCAAAGCGCTGGAGTGAGGAAGCATGGCAGTAGCAGCGAGTGAACTGGCCTTCGTGCTGCGTCTCGCATCAACGCGAACTAAGCCGTAGAAAACCCAGCGCGCGGCGGACTCTGTCCCCGTCGCAGATGGCTTTCAAATACAGCGGCCCGTAATAGAACGCGGCTCCCCTCCTTACCCTCTCCCCGGAGCCTTGCGTGCGACGGAAGATGGCGCGCTTCCTCCCCGCTTTCCTCGCTTGCGTGCACGAGATTGAGTCGCGATATCCGCCTCACCGTCGCACGCTTTCGCTTGCACATATAGCATACGGCACGCGGCGACCATTTTATTGCCTTTGGATTTATACGAAACCTAACGGTGACGCCGACGGCTACTGCAGAAATGCGCCTGGAGTGTACATATAGTTGCTATCACAATCAGAAATGACCAGAAGATCAAGATTGTGTTGGAGCCCGTATGGCAGCCACTCCCGAGCGGAGATCAGCAGCTTAAGGATATCCGTGAAAGGAAAAATTTACAGTCGGCGCATCATACGAGTACTAACTTAGTGGGCCAAAAATTGGAGGATAACGTTTGAGCAGAACCTTTAAGCACATCTCAACGAGCAATGGACGAGATTTCTGCTAGGCTTAGCGTTAAGAGACATGGAAAAAAGACAGTCTGGATCAGAGATGAATCGGTGGTAGCCGATGTTCTAGCTGATATTTAGGAGGAAGTAAATCTAGTTTGGTACGTCTGTAGTGAAGAAGAGGGACGATGCAGCGGGGCATCCTTACCAGCGCTGTCTAGTGGGGCAGTCTCTCCAGCGCATCGCTCGGACTACGCCGCTCGTGCTCGCGGTTCCCTGAACTTCTCGAACGGTCAGCCCTAACGCTTGCATGCAATAAACGCCTTTACAAGTGGTGGAGAGTGCTACGCTCCAACGCATCCTGGAGCTTCGATCCCGTACCCTTCCCTTCAACCATGTCTCAGGACGCATCTCAGCCGACGACCCAGCACATTCCGTTGACTCCTGCACCCTCCGTCGTGTGCTCTGTTCTACCTCGCCACGAGGATCCTCCTGTTTTCAGCGGCACAGACGACAACGACGTGGAGGACTGGCTGTCCACGTATGAGCGAGTAAGCGTCATCAATAAATGGGACGATGACGCAAAACTAAGCAACGTGCTCGTTTACCTCGCACGCGTGGGAAGCCTCCGGTACCACCACGAGACGGAAATTCCGACATGGTCCGCGTTCAGAACCTCACTAGTAGCTGTGTTTGGTCGTCTTGCTGCGCGCAAGGTGCGAGCTGAATCCCGCTTGCGAGAACGTGCCCAAAAGCCGGGAGAGTCCTTCACTAGCTACATCGAAGATATCCTGGACTTGTGTAAGCGCGTGGACGCGACGATGTCGGAATCGGACAGAATCCGAAACGTTATGAAAGGAATCGAGGACGCCGCTTTCAACATGCTGCTCGCTAAGAATCCGCAATCCGTCACAGAGACCGTTACGCTATGCCAAAGTTACGAGGAGCTACGCAGGCAGCGCTTGTTGAATCGTCGGTCTTCATCACGCGACGAACACATCGCTGGACTGGCTACCACCTTCGACCAGACCGCACTGCTTGCGGAAATGAAAGCATTCATTCGGGAGGAAGTAGCAGGCCAACTCTCATTGGTACCCTTTGCTCAACCATCGCATGTGCCACAGCCCGCTTCGACTATCGTGCCTCCGCTCCGCCGTGCCACCGAGCAAAAAATCGCCGAGGTATTGCCCGACCACCGTCACCATGTTCCTGCGCCTATGCCACTGAGCTACACCGAGGTCGTGGCTCGACCTCAACAGGCCCCGGCACCAGCACCAGCACCGCTCAGCTACGCTGAAGTCGTCGCGCGGCCCCACCCACTCCCTGCTCATGTGCCCCTCACGTTTGCCGACGTCGTGGCTAGGCCACCAGTGCAGCCCGCTATACAGTCCTATCACCAGCCGCTCTATACCGGACGTGCTCCGACATGGGCGGGACCAGCGACAGCGAACCGTTGGCATACATCTGACAACCGGCCTATATGCTTTGCCTGCGGCTACGCCGGTCACATGACCCGTTTCTGTAATCGTGTGCAGCCGCCCAGCGTCGCATCATTCATGCCAAACCGTTCGCCCCGTCCATCTTACGACCCACCTTTCGGTGGGTCACCAACATACCGCCAACCACTGAACACCCGCCGTTCCCCATGTCCACGCCGGCGCTCGTTATCGCCGATGCGGCCTCGTGCCACCCCTCGGGATGAGGAAAACTAACGGTCGCATTCCAAGAGGCAAGGGCTGCGACAACGTCAAAGTGCACAAGTCCTCATTGCAGCCCCTCCAATGTGATAGACGTGTTTTGTCGACGGTGTCCGCGCGTCTGCACTCGTGGACACAGGCGCAGCCGTATGTGTTATGGACGCTACACTTTGCCGCTTACTTCGGAAAGTAACGACGCATCTGTCGGGACTATCCCTTCGCACAGCCAGTGCTCAGCATATTCGACCCTTGGCGTCTTGCACTGCTCGTGTAGAAATTCAGGACGTTGTCTACGCAGTAGAATTCTTCGTCCTTTCCTCCTGCTCTCACGATGTCATCCTCGGCTGGGATTTTCTCTCGCGCCACAATGCCGTTATTGATTGCGCACGGGCTGAAATAGAACTATTGCCGCTGCTCGATTTGATGCCCACTGATGCTCCGTCGCTTTCCAGGAAACTGATCGTCGAAGCCGACACTCAGGTTGCTCCCAACGCCTCAATGATCGTGTCCATGCACTGCACGGGCCTCTCGGACGCCATTGCATTACTTTCTCCGTCTGGCCGTATCCTCGCAAGGAAGGGCCTGTTGCTACCTTTTGCGACCGTGGACATCGTCAAGGGCACTAGCCCAATTTTCGTTTGCAACCCGTGCCAATGACCCTGTCATGCTTCTCCGAGGAGAATGTGTTGGTACCGTGGAAGCCATCGACGACTTGTAAGTTATCGACGTGCCCGACTACCCGAATTGCACCACCTACCGTACGCTCAGTGCTATATCTACATCTGACGCATTGCCCAGAGATGTATTTGGTTCCTCCATCGCTGGAACCCTTACAGCGGCCCAGCGTTCCCAGCTGCTGTCCCTCTTGGAAGAATTTCGTTCGTCTTTCGACGTGGGGCAAGCTTCCCTTGGTCGGACTTCCGCTGTAACGCACCACATCGACACTGGCTCTCACCCACCATTGCGACAACGCCCATATCACGTTTCTGCCAGCGAACGTCGTGTGAATAACGAGCAAGTCGACGACATGCTTCAGCGCGACGTAATTCGACCCTCGAAAAATCCATGGCCTTCTCCTGTCGTCCTTGTTACAAAGAAGGACGGCTCCATAAGGTTTTGCGTCGATTATCGCCGTCTCAACAAGATCACTCGCAAGGACGTCTATCACCTGCCACGCATAGACGACGCAATTGACTGCCTGCAAGGAGCCGAGTTCTTTTCATCTCTGGATTTGCGCTCCAGGTATTGGCAAGTACCTATGGAAGAAGTAGATCGGCCGAAAACAGCCTTTATCACGCCCGACGGCTTGTACGAGTTTAACGTCATGCCTTTTGTACTTTGTAATGCGCCAGCGACATTCGAGCGCATTATGGACACAGTTCTGCGAGGCTTAAAGTGGCACACATGTTTGTGCTATCTTGACGACATCGTAGTTTTCACGCCCGACTTCCCCACGCACCTCGAACGCCTCCGGCGTGTTTTGACGTGTTTATCGAACGCCGGCCTACAATTAAATTTCAAGAAGTGCCGATTTGCTGCACGGCAACTCACGATTCTTGACTATGTTGTTTCCAAGGACGGAATTCTCCCCGACCCCGACAAACTTCGCGCCATTGCCGAATTCCCTAAGCCAACGTCCATCAAAGAATTGCGCAGTTTCATCGGTCTATGCTCGTACTTCAGACGCTTCATTAGGAATTTCACCGCCATCGTATCGTCCCTGACGAAGCTCCTAGGGGGCAACGGCCTCCTCACCTCCTGGTCATCAGAGTGTGAGGAGGCGTTCACGAGTCTTTGTCGTTTGCTGACTTCCCCCCAATTTTGCACCACTACGATCCGACGGCCCCTACAGAGGTACACAGATGCCAGCGGTGTTGGCCTTGGCGCTGTGCTCGCGCAACGCAAGCAAGGGTTCCCTGAGTATGTCGTCGCTTATGCCAGCCGAACGGCTTACGAAAGCCGAGCATAATTACACCGTGACAGAAAAAGAATGTCTCGCGATCATCTGGGCTCTTACTAAGTTCCGGCCATATTTGTATGGCCACCCATTTGATGTCATCACGGACCACCACTAACTACGTTGGCTGGCGTCATTGAAATATCCGTCCGGCCGTCTTGCACGTTGGGCACTTCGCCTGCAAGACTGCGACATCCGCGTACTCTACCGCAGCGGACGACACCACTAGGACGCCGATGCCCTCTCGCGATCTCCCTTGGCTGACAACAATATATCTCTTTTGACTGTATCTTCCATCGACTTTCGCACCATCGCTTCTGAGCAGCGCAAGGACCCCTGGATTGCGTCGCTTATAGGCTGGCTCTCTGATCCATCGACGAGGTCAACTCGCGCGTTGCGCCGTCAAGCTCACCATTTCGCCATTCGCGACGACCTGCTTCACCGGCGCAATTACAGCTCCCACGGCCGCCAGTGGTTGTTAGTAGTGCCTCGCAGCCTGCGTTCCGAAATATGCGCTGCTTTCCACGTCGATCCCCAGTGGCAATGGTTTTGAAACGCCACTCTGGCGTTTTCAAGACTTACCAGCACCTTCAGCAGCGGTACTACTGGCGAGGGATGTACAGCTACGTTCAAAAGTTCGTACGCTCTTGTCCCGATTGCCAGCGCCGGAAATCTTCACCCCGCCTCTCGCCAGCTGGGCTGCAACCTTTACCTTGCCCCACCCGGCCCTTTGGGCGCGTCGGTATAGATTTGTACGGGCCCCTTCCCATGACATCGGCTAGAAACCGCTGGGCTATTGTTGCAGTTGACCACCTTACGCGATACGCTGAAACTGCGGCGCTTCCGGCAGCTACTGCGCGCGACATTGCCTCCTTCCTGCTTCGTCGGTTCATTCTGCGTCATGGGCCACCCCAGGAGCAGCTCAGGGACCGCGGACGTGTCGTCCTCTCGGAAGTAGTTGAAGCTGTTCTCAGAGAGTGCCACGTTGTTCATCGCTCAACAACGGCGTACCATCCTCAATCCAATGGACTCACGGAACGATTCAACCGTACGCTCGGCGACATGCTCTCAATGTACGTCTCCTCCGACCACACAAACTGGGACGCCATTCTGCCCTTCGTCACCTACGCGTACAAAACCGCTACGCAGAGCACTACTGGTTTTTCGCCATATTTCTTATTGTACGGCCGGCACCCATCGCACACCATCGACACAATGCTACCATACCGGCCCGACGCATCTGAATGTGCGCCTATTTCTGACACGGTGAGACATGTCGAAGAGTGCCGCGACCTCACCCGGGCCTTTACCTCCAATGTCCAAGAGCGCCAGAAGAACACTCGCGGTGACACCACCTCTGCGCCCACCTTTCTTCCTGGAGCGCTTGTGTGGCTCCCAGTTCCTTCCGCTGCACCTGGTCTGTCTTCCAAGTTAATGCCCAAGTATGAAGGTCCCTACCGCATCGTCGAGCGTGCATCACCCGTCAACTATGTGATTGAACCCGTTGAACCATCTTCGGACATGCGCCGTCGCGGACGCGACATTGTCAACGTCGAGCGCCTCAAGCCGTTTTATGATCCCCTAATAGTGACGAACTGTTAGCTCGCCGGCCGTCTCCCTTTTTCATGCCCAGGGTAATTGTAGTGAAGAAGAGGGACGATGCAGCGGGGCATCCTTACCAGCGCTGTCTAGTGGGGCAGTCTCTCCAGCGCATCGCTCGGACTACGCCGCTCGTGCTCGCTGTTCCCTGAACTGATCCAAATGTCAGCCCTAACGCTTGCACGCAATAAACGCCTTTACACGTCATATAATGCGTAGAGAAGAAAAGCAGTAGGGCGTTGTAATAATAGTAAATGTTGCAAGGAAAAAAAACGCAGTCTCAGATGGCAGAGAATAAGGTGGTGCAATGAGATTAAAAAAGTTTGCAGGCATAAGACGGAATCGGCTGATGCGGCAAGGAGGTAACTGAAAATCACCCGGCGATGCCTTTTTAATGCCGCGGCCTTAGCTTTGCATTGCTTGCAGAAATGGTGCTGTTGTTTTTAATGATGATCATCACAATGAACAACAACAAAAAAAAACAGTGATAGATGCAAAACTGGTGCCAGTCATGGATTTTCTAGCAACTGCGTGTGTTGTGCGCACTTTTCCTTCAATTTCACGATTTCAACATGCCCCTAAAGTTCCCAGTCGAAAATCTGACGGGCGAAATAGCTTTGAAACCGTGAATCAGTGATTCTCGCATATCAAGTGTGCCTCAGGGATCAGTTCTAGAACCTTGGTATTTTGTAATTTATGCTAACGATTTACCCAATGTAATCTCTTCTCTTTGCCTTCTTTCTGGCGACTGCGTGATTGACAGAACAAAGTTTCCACCTTTTATACCAATAATATAATAATAATATCGGCGTCCACATCGCCGATAATCTATTTACAAATCTGTTCGCTCACTAATATCGTAAGCCATTCGCATGCTTCGTTTTCTAAAATTATTTTTATCTTGTTTCTACAGCACTTAAAGCACAATTATACATCACTTATGTACACCCTAGCCTACACGGCTTACCAGGCTGGGACGCCGGTCACGGGGCACTAATAAATAAGATTTAAGATATTCAGAATAGCTCCGCTCATTTTGGTATGTCTAACTGTCGTCGCCCAGCCAGCGTAACCAGCTTGAAATACATTCATAACCTGCCTTAACTTGAAGAAGGCTGTCGCGCCTCTGTCTCTTTCATACAGTGTATCACAATAATCAAAGTATTAAACGCACATTGCATCAAACCAGCTCCAGTAATTTCAGACGTCTAGACCACGTGCTCAAAGTTAGCACTCCGCGTCAAAAACTGTTACTTATTCCCAGTCCTTCATTCCTAAATCATGTCATGACTGGAACCACTTTCCTGCCTTGTTAGTCGGCATTACGTACACTGATCGTATCCGCCGATCACTAGCCAGCATAATCTGAATAAAAAGCATTCTTGTTTTGTGTGTGTGCTCATATATGTTCTGTTTACGGATTATTTCGTTTTATTTTGCTTTGTTTGCACGTGTAATACCCCATCTTATTGACATGAGAAAATCATTTGATGACACTATTTGCTTAATTGCTGGTTGCGTTGTGTGTTATTTATTTTATTTAATTTTTTGCTTGTGTGTGTGATTGTAGCTTCTCTCCTCTCTAATGTTTTGTGTGCCTTCAGGGTACAATTAGTAAGTAAGTAAGCAAGTAAATAAATAAATAAATAATTAAATAAATAAATAAATAAATAAATAAATAAATAAATAAATAAATAAATAAATAAATCCTGACGTCCGCCATCACATTATGTGCTAGGTGTAAAAATCGTCTCGTAATAAGCGTTTGCAGTGTCTTTTCATCGCTAAAAATGTTCAATAACACACCTGATGTACGGTAAATGTATATGTTCAATGTTCAATGCGTATTAAAAGTTTACAACAAATGGTTCTGCAGGGCTGTGCATCCACAAACATTTCTACAGATTAAAGAAATGCTCTGGACGATATTCGTGGTTGCTCAATGTCTCTGTGTGGTGGCTGATGACGACATGGTTTTGAAAGTTCCTTACGAAGAGGACCCTGCGCACTACGATGAACAACATATTCGCGATGTAAGTAAAACATACATTTTTATTTTACGGAGTTTAACTGCTGCCTGCTGACAAACGATCAATCAGATTGTCGTAAATACGCGTTTTATACGTGAAATAGTCCAGAAGCATCTGTCTCTAACTTGTTGCTCTGATGAAGAACATCTGGACAGCTTCCAAACACTGCGGAATTGTTTGGTTGCTCCGTTCATGGTGGTGAAAGGACAGCTAACACAAATTGCCGTTACCTGGCAGTTGCCTCCCAATTTACTCTCGCCAGTTTTCAGTACAACATAATTGGAAATTTGTTACTAGTGCCGCTGTCATAGGTATTTATTTAACAAGGTACGTGATATCTTATACAATAAAGTACTATTATATACTATTTTGCATAAATGAGCTCCCCGAGGTGTTAGTTCAAGAACTGGGCCGTATGAGCAACAATTACGGTTCTACATCAGGCTTAACTGGTAAGCCGCTTTACTCGGAGGTAATATAAATGTAGTCAAGTGGATTCAATCGTACCTTATTATCAGAATGCTGTATGTGCAAATCAAAGAAAAAATCGAAAATTTCGCATCTAACATCAGCTCTCCCACAGGAGATTGTGCTAGGACCTGTTCTATTTTTTGTTACATTAACGGGGACATCATAAATGAACCAGCTAGCAAAATCGCGGTGCGTTTATGTGCAGATGATTTTTTGTTGTAGTTCGAAATTTCATGTGTTGAAACTCAGAATTAAATTCAGCACTAGAAGCTATTAGCAACAGGTGCTCGCGGCGAAAAATTAAAATAAATACGAAAAAACGGTTTACGCGGGAATAACAAGAAGGAACCAGTTGTTGTTTGGTTATAAGCTTGACGGTAAGCCTATATATGAAATTCGAGTCATTTCAAGCATTGAGGCGTTATAATACTAAGATTTATCTTGGAAAAACACATTATTAATATATGTAGCGCAGCTGAAACGACATTTTGACCATTAAGACATAAGCTGAAGCTTGTTCTCTGAGATGTAAAACTTACAGCCTACCTGATGGTTCGTCCTACGTTGTACTATGCTAGCATAGTATGGGAATCCTATAGAATAACTGAAGTAAGCAAAAATGGAAGAAATCCAGAGACGTGCAGCAAGGCTTATTATGTCGAAGTATAAGGTACACGGTCTTCGGAGACTGATGTCCTGTCTAAACTAAACTTGCCTCAGCTCTCAATGCCGTGCAAAGTTGCTAGATCGAAGTTTATTCGCTAAATAAATGTAATTGCTTTACTTTTAACAAACAAAGCTATATACAAAAAAGGATGTCATGGTCTGTTAGATCTAGCCATGTCGACCAACTTACGCCCATACAATCAAAAATCGAGGCATTTATAAGTACTCTCTTTTTGCTAGAACGACTGAAGTATGGCATTTACCTCCACATAATATAACTAAATTTGAATCCTCAGAACAGTTTGAAAAATTAGTACTGGCCTATTACACCTCAAGTAACGTGGTAACACACACATTGTGTACACACAGTGGTAACACACATTGTGTATTCACACAGGTGCTATGCGTAGTCAAACAATGTATCAAGAACTTGGAGGAAGCTTAAGCTTCGCCTTTAAGAGTGGAACGCGATAGCATTCAAATGTCCCTGACTGCTTCTCACGCTTCCCGGCAACTGCAGTTTATGTAACTCTAATGTTTACCTGCAAACGCTGGAGGCGAACGCTATGCACGAAGGCGAGCTTTCTGGTTCTGTCTTTTTTCTTTCCGCCGCTGCGGCGGATGCGCGGAGGCGAGCGCCATTTGGGTGGTGTTTCAAGGAACCGAGCGGTGCGCGCTGCGCCCACTAAGACAGACCTCAAACGGCAGCTGGAAAATGGGTTTGTGTTTGAGTTTCCGCGTAACACAGTGGCGTAGCCAGAAATTTTGTTCGGGGGGGGGGGGGGGGGCTCAAGTTGCAGCGCGGCCCCCTCCTTATAGAACTTGTCGAGGCATCAAATACATGAATAATAACTGCATTGCCATTGACAATGCCATTGTATATTAGATGCTGCAAACGAATTACTGAACGCTACGCACTGTGAAGACAAGTAAAATATGTATTTTTGCCTAAAACAATATGTTCGTATGTCCCAAAAATTGTGGCAGAAATAGCTGATATCAATGCTTCCGCGTTTTTTTTCTCTATTTAATAAGTAAAGAACATATTACGCGAACTTTAGAACTATATCAGTTCGAAACGAGCAAAGCAGTGCATGCAGCTGATATGAAAAACGTAAAGGCCATAAAATGAACAAGTTGAGGACAAATATTTTGATGAATCTTTGTCATTCAAAAACCTTGTTTACATTTTTGTACATATGCAAGGGCCAGTGAAAAACCTCAATGACGCTGTCCTTCGTTGCAATGGATTGCGCAGGAGCACTTGTTACCGGTCGTGTGTAGTGAGTAATTGCAACGAAATTATAGTCGCAATAGTGAGTACATATGAAAAGCAAGAGTTCTGCAAAATATACATTAGAAATGCGAAGATAGAATGGAATATACAAATGCGAAGATAAAGGGCAAGAAAGTGTCGCTGGAAACCAAGTTCACTGCTTGTATACACAAAACCTCACAACGACATATTTAAATATACGAATATATCTGCAATAAATCTACGTATCTAAAGGAAACGTCACTGTATATAATGCGTCAAATAAGATAAATAAACAAGTTGCACAGTCACAGATGGTAAACTTCATGCATACGAGTATAAAGACAGACGATCCAGGCAGGAACAAAACTATGATACCAGAATTCGTGATATGCATTTGGGCCATGCTACGGTCGCGACAGCACCATGTGGCTAGAATAATAGAAAAATAATGCAGAAATCAATACGAAAATGCGCATTTTAACTGCCTGCACAGCGGCAACGATTATTCTGCACCCAAAATAAAAGAAGGGTATTGCTTCGTTTAAAAAAAGAAGTAAAAGCATGTAGCTAAACAGGAAAGAAAAGGACAAACGAAAGCCACAGATGATGCTGCAAGTTGATTTACCCAACATCCGAGTGCGATTTTGGGAAACGCCGCATGTGCCGGGCTTTCAGTGAGGAAAGTCGGTCGAAATCGGTTATTGATGTCCCCGTAATTTTTGTATTCGCATGATAATTTTGATAACCATGCTGTTACAATAAACGGTGAAAATTTCTGTGATTTTAAAAGCTAATGAACAGTCATACGTTTTCATAATTATTATTAAATAATTATAATTATTATTTTATAATAATTATTATAATAATAGGAACGTGAAGGAACAGATATTTTTACATGCATTTATTTTTGCTGCTTCGCTATCTAAACGATAAACTTTACTCGGCGGGGAAGTTTAGCAAAGCGTTTAGTAACTTCGTACACGTTGATGGCGACGTCTCTGTGGGCGTATAGAAGCGCCAGCATAACCATGCGTTCCTCAGACATTGTAGAGCGCAAGTGATTTTTTTAGTAATCTCATGTTTGAAATTCTCTCTGCGCTGGCAGTGGACTGGAAGGGTGACTATATAATCTGCAGCAGTTTGTACACATGTACAGGGTCGTCCACTCTTAGTGCGAACACGGCGCCGCGTGGCCACGCTCCGCGGAGCGCCAGCGCACACGGCGTGGCCGCGCATCGAAGCTAAGCGGCGCAGGCGCACAGGGGCTTGGAGGTGGGGCTTCGTGTCGTCTGCTAAAGTGCGCGAGCGCGCTGTGCTTTAGCAGACAACAGGCGGCACATACATAGCACATACGTACTCGAATCTGTAAGCATGCGTAGCTGTTAATAATGTTGGGTGGAGTATGTCGTTCTGTAACCATCGTCTTTAGATCGTTTTGCCTTCGCGGATATTCATGTGGCAAGACTGCTTTATATAAACCGAGAAGTTGCATATGCTTTATGATTCATGCTGGACTCATGTAGGTAGCGAATTTTATGTAGATCATTCTAATGATCATCCCACCCTGTACTGACCTTCGGGCTGACATAATAAATAAATAAATAAATAAATAAATAAATAAATAAATAAATAAATAAATAAATAAATAAATAAATAAATAAATAAATAACTCACACGAGTGTTTATTTGGGCGTCTTTTTCCCTGTCGACAGCAAAATTGTTGTCGAGTATCGACAACTTCGAGTATCGAATTATCGAATCGAATACGAATCGAATAGCAAAGACTGTTCGATTGATATTAGAATTCTCGAATATTTGCCAACCCTCACCAGACCATGATGCCCACAGCTTCCTTGTATTATGCTCGTACTTTCGCAATTTTGTCCATGATTTCGCCGACGTCGCACGTCATTTCTTGCAGCGACCTTCCGAAGAATGATGCCATTTTTTTTCGCGGAGTCCTTAACCTTTTCTACTCCTGTTCATTTGCATACGACACCCCAATATTACCGCATTAAGCCATGTGAATGGTAGTTCGCATGTTCTCAAGGACCCGACTAGCCTTGGCATTGATGCTTTTCTTGCACTACTTAATGTAGTCAAGCCTGTTCCGTAGCATACGCCAGCCTACGGCTCTTTCCATCATTGAAATACATCTCAGTCATCCCAGCGTACTTGGTCAGGCTTCAAGCAATAATGCTTCAGGGCTCCTTAAACATGGTATGTTTTATGTGCATGCTGCATTTTTACTTTCAGGTGGTCAACATCAACGGCAGAATTTGGGTTAAGAGTCGTAGTTACAATATAATGACCAAAAGACGGTGCTACTCAATAGAGAGACAATACGACTATGGCGGGAAGGAGTGGGTATACACATTTCGTTATAGGGATCCATACCGACCAGATGTCCTGTGAGTAATATCTTGGTATTTATTGAATACTGCAAGAATGGTTGTTTCATCTCAATTTTCTTTGTGTACAGCACGGCGTTCAATGGGACGTTACGCATACGAAGAACTGGGAACCACTCTGTGGAAAATGCGGCAATCTACACGTTTAACAAAGGTGAGCTGGTGTCCCGCGTCACCGATACCACGACCGGTTACCCTGTTCCCAGAACTAAGCATGTATAGTCACGTATAAAAAGCTAATTATATTATCGATGTACAAGTATCTTGTTTACCGCATTAAAAAGCATGGCTGCTGGTCTGTAAGACGATTGTGAGGAGTTGCTGACCGCTGACACCACAATTTCGCTGGAGCTGGCTACTTTCCTAAATCTTCGAAGCTAGCTGTAGAGTAAATAATGGTCATGACCTTGGTGGCAGTGACGCGTTGGACTAAGGGATTGTGTGGCGCTCGTAAATGCATTGGAGAAATTAACTTTAAAAAATAAACGAAAGAAAGAATTGTAAAGCTATCGTGCAATTCAGCGCTCACACGGCCATCGTGTAAGTTTGTTCGAATGAACGCACAGAGAGAAATATAGAAAATGGAAACTAAACAATAAACTTAAGAATGAGGACAGCGAGGTGCGCAAATCAAGTTATCCCTGGTGATTCACATATTCCAGTGCATGTGGCCCTGCACACCCTGCGACCCGCTACGATAAACACGAACTCCTGGCTGATCCACGTGGTGGAGCGACTAGGAAGAGAAGATGGGACAGTAAGGTTCAAGCTGCACTAGAAGCCCGACGAAAAGTGAATTGCTGGCACTGTCGCGAAAAGGTGACGGACAGCTCCGAGGAAACCTACACCAGAAGGACGGCGTGCAAGCCCTCACAGTTCAATATAGTAGAGGCGGAAGAAAAAGCAGCACAGGAGCGGATGTCGTTGGGTAAAGGATTGCCAGAAAATTCTGGTACATTGTCTAATTCACATTCGCAAGAACAGCTCAACATCCGCTTGACGAAAGTATGAGCGGAAGTGACAACCTGTCCATCCTGCTGACGTGCAGACCACTTACGACAGCTGCTTGCAAAGTTTATGCTCAGCAACCTCGAAAGCACAAGACTGGAGCAAATGAACAAACGCAGCACATTCGGTCAAAACTGGTCCAGCTAGACTCCAGTCTTTTTGTGGTTTTTGCGTACAAGCTTTTATATGTTCACCAGACTAGCCCGATGTCGAACTTTCCTAATGTGCGAAGACAGAGAGCGGGGACATAGACATGTGCATTTACCTCACCAGACAACATAAGGTCAAGAGAACATGTCCAAACCTCGACGCATGCAATGAAAAGCACATGACTGGGAGCTGAGCCGCTTCGAGGCAGACTTACTACCCAAGGTCTCGACGACATCCCAGCTGCCCGGGTGAAATATTTGTCGAAGGACCAGCTGGCTAACTTTTCCAGTGACATTCGCTGCGGAGCGCCCATGTAGTGACAAATTGGCTTCTTGGGAAGGTCATCCTTAAACACAAGAGAGGAGGTTGTAAGGGTCTTCTGAGGTATTACCAGCCTTTAACAGTCGTTTTGTATTGGCTTATTTCATACGAAAGGTTATTCATGTCTGGCTACACGTTTTACTCTTATGAAAAGTCCTTGTCAATGTACCTACTCTCATCGGTTCGTACGATTTACACGTACCATATGGGAATTATCATTATTTGAGAGACACTGCATGCCACTGTTTTCCACTGCGAAACCATGACTTAGACCGGAGAATAATTCCTCCTTTAGCTTTAGCTTCTAGGCAATACAATGTATCACCCGATAAAGTTATCGAGAATTAAAAGATCTTTTTTTTACAATCGTATCATGAATTCAACTATTTGTAGGTTTAAATAGGAATGCGTTACCACGTGGCCTTATGGTAAAACCCGCAATTTATTTCTTGTTTCAAAACAGCCAAACTAGAACCAAGCAACCACACTGTTGTTAGTGCGAACCAGTTAGGAAGAGTGAAAAGAATGAGAAAAAGTAATATGAAGATATGCTATATATGCTATTCTTACTATATTCGGTACCGTCGTGTGTGTGTGTGTGTGTGTGTGTATGTGCTATTCTTTTAGAAGAGCTATGAATTGGGCTAGTTGGTGTGCATTCATTTTTTTCTTGCGCTAAGTACAGTAGGACGCCACAGCCATTGCGCTCCCGTGTGTCACTTCGTGTCCGCTTCATATCCAGTGTCCGTTTCATCCTTGTGGCGTCCTACTGTACTTAGCGCAAGAAAAAAATGCTATTCTTTTTAAGTTTGATCAATATGAATATTAGTGAAGTTATATTTACAATCTTACTGTACTTGCGGTAGCCTTCTGATAAAGATTAATTTGTGCTGTTGTGCGTGCAATTAACAAAGTAATCTTAAATAAGTGTAAATATAATAATAGTCTCGGATGCCTAATGAAATTGAGCACTTTGGAGTCTATGATTATAAATCTGCATTAAATTGTTTTTGGAGTCCGTAAGAAATTTTCATTAAACAAGCCGTTGTGATGGCTAGGCGAACATTTATATTCAATGCGAACATTGACTACGCGAATTTGACATACGAAGGCTCGGTGAAAGAGAAACTGACTCGGAAAAAGAGCGCACGTATAACATCGCTAACGTCGCCTCGCGCTTTCGTCACATTGCCGCCGTCATAAAAAAAGAAGAAAAAACAGGCATAGCTTTAGGCATAGCTTGGCTAAACGCCCCCTTGTGGCCGTCCGCCTTTGTTTATTACTTATTAATATGACAGCATTACATGGTTCATTGTCTCCGCCGTCATCGCAAAGTTGTGGGGCAGAAAGTCGTGGCTGAAAAACGGCACATTAATTACGTCATCTTCATTTAACTAAAAAAAATCACCGACGATAGCGATACTCCCTAATGTAAAATTTGAGTGCAGCTTAAGCGCAAGCTTTCAACTCGTTTTAATGGTAGAATATCGAGTGGTTTTATACATGAATATGTGTGACGTCACATGAAAGACATTAAAAAAAAGCAGCAGATCCCACGCCCTGTGGGAATCGATCTGATGCCAAGCAGTGTCCTTGACTTAGTACCACATCCGAACCCATTCCGTTGGTTTTTGAGTGCTAATTTTTATTTTGCTCTGTCATTGTCATTCTTGCTGAATCATGACCATGCCTACGACTTCTACCAGTATCCTTTAGTATTTCGGTCACTTAGTACCGACGTCCGAACCCATTTCAATGGTTTTTGAGTGTTAATCTTTTTTCGCTGAGTCATTGTCATTCTTGCTCAGTCATGATCATGACTATGGCTTCGACTTCCATCCTTTAGTGTTTCCTTGACTTGGTACCCACGTCCGAACCCATTTCAGTGGATTTTGAGTATTAATCTTTTTTCGCTGAGCCATGGTCATTCTTGCTCAGTCATGATCATGACTATGGCTTCGACTTCCATCCTTTAGTGTTTCCTTGACTTGGTACCCACGTCCGAACCCATTTCAGTGGATTTTGAGTATTAATCTTTTTTCGCTGAGCCATGGTCATTCTTGCTCAGTCATGATCATGACTATGGCTTCGACTTCCATCCTTTAGTGTTTACTTCACTTAGTACCCACGTCCGAACCCATTTCAGTGATTTTTGTGTATAGATTTTTTTTCGCTGAGCCATTGCCATTTTTGCTGAGTCATGCTCATGGCTATGATCCCTACCATCCTCCTGTAGTCTTTCCTTCCCTTAGTACCCACGTCAGAACTCATTTCAGTGGTTTTTGAGTGTTAATATTTTTTCTGAGTTATTGTCATTTTTGCTGAGTCATGCTCATGACTATGACATCTGCCATCATCCTTTAGTGTTTCCTTCATTTAGTACTCACGTCAGAACCCATTTCAGTGGGTTTTGAGCGTTAATATTTTCTCGCTGAGTGATTGCCATTCTTGCTGAGTCATGGTCATGACTATGACTGCTACCATCATCCTTTAATGTTTCCTTCCATTAATACCGACGTTCGAACCCATTTCAGTGGTTTCTCAGTGGTTAATGTTTGTTCGCTGGGTCATTGCCATTTTAGGCGGCTATTTCATGACTTACATGACACGCATGTAATGACATTCATGTCATGACCTATCATTTATGTTCGTCACACTCTGTTCTCATACTATGCCAATTTTGGTAAATACCATGCTAACCAAAAGACCATGCATGAGAGCGCCAAGACGTAGGCGGCTATATAGATATATACAGGGTGTCCCAGCTATCACGCAGCACCATTTTAAAAAAGAGGAACGGCGTTAAGCGGAACAAACCTAGTGTGTATTGTTTCCAGTGCAGTGGAGTTGGCGCCAGTAATTTTTTCGTTACTGAGATTTAATAAGATAATTGTAATTAATTATTTAACTCGAAAACTAGTGTCCTAATTATCAAAGTGTCAATGAGAAAGTTGTAGAACAACATGAAAAACTACCGATACAGCTTTCTGTGGCTCAATACGTGCTACATAAAAGTGTTTTTCCGAGCCTGAAAGAAGCCCGCGAATACACGCAGAATTGCCGCGCGGCTGGCCGCTCGAGGCACTTTGCGTGCATTTGCGGGCTTCTTTCACGCTCGGAAAAGCACTTTTATGTAGCACGTACTGAGCAACAAAAGGTGTATCGGCAGTTTTTCATGTTGCTCTACAACTTTCTCATTGACACTTTGATAATTAGGACAGTACTTCTCGAGTTAGATAATTAATTAAAATTACCTAATTAAATCTCAGTAACGAAAAATATTACTGGCGGCTACTCCACTGTACTGAGAACAATACGCACTAGGTTTGCTTCGCGTAACGCCATTCCTCTTTTTTTAAATCGTGCTGCATGATAGCTGGGACACCCTGTATTCAGATAGATACTGTCAAAGTGGCAAATGTTCGCCAAAAAATGCTTCGCATTTAAAACTTCTGGCAGCTAAAAACAAACGTGGTTTATAATACTTTACCGGTTGCTTTTAACGCGATAGCGTTAAGGGCCCCGTGTAGCAGAAAATCCCTCGTCGGCATCGGCGTAAGCATCGGCGTCTGTTGCATCCGTGGTGGAGAAATTCATCCCGAACCAACCCGACCCCACAGGCCCTCCGCGTGGGGCAAGGGGTCAGAAAAATCGTAAAGTACGACCTAACTACAACCTGCACACATGATAGCATCGGATTGTAATTTGAATATACGATAAAAAAGTCTGATAAGCAGCCAGGGACCTTTGAATGCTATCGCGTTCCACCCTTAATAGCGTCCTCCAATTCTGATGGTGCGTGGCTCAAGCAAGGAACGCTCACGCAACAATTTTGATATAAGACGGCTTATATTGGCCCTGGAACAATGTCTTCCCAGCAATGCATTTGTGTTTAAAGTGAAGCCGACTTTAAGGGGACTACTGTAGTGAGCTGGCTTTCCCACGTTGTGTGTTGCAGTGAAGCCTATTCATAGAGAAAAATGCGATGCGAATGGGGCCTGATAACGCTATCGCGTTCCACTCTTAAAGGCGAAGCTTAAGCGTCCTCCAATATTGAGATACAGCAAACTTGAAAAAATCGCCTATGGCAGAACGTCCTAACTCTTGAAATGCGTGCAAATTACTCGATGAGGCTGGCATTACTTCTACGAGAAGTAAAAAAGCTTAATTTATTAAATAACATCATTAGACTAACTTTTCAATTAGTGACATTACGCCACATATTGCCATTTACGAATTGTAGCCTGGGACTTAGCAAGGCGTATATCCACTTAGAACCAATTCTCAGGATGACACTAGTTTCGGGATATTAATTTTCGAAATGTGCGATGAGATACTTGGCATATTCCAGTTACTTCAATGCATCAAGCAGCATTTCCTTAAAAAGGTAAGTGGAACAGAACTGCATTTGTACCGCAAGTTTGACGACGCATATCTCGAAACTGGTGTCGTCCTCAGAATTCATTCCAAGTCGATATGTCTTGCAAATTCATGCTAAAGTTTGTAAATTGCATTATTTGCGATAAATAAATTAGTAAGACGTAATTAGTGATATTTAAAGAATTATCCAATTACATATTTGATTGCTCGTGAAAGTACTGTTCACGTACTCAAGCAATTTATTTAGAGGGTTATAATTGAGCTATGTGCGAATAGTGATCTTTAAAAATTTGATGCAGCGAAAAAAAAATGATCGCAGTTTTGCCCGAAAGGCGAAGGATCGATTGCGGTATCATATTAGTGGACAGCTATTCAAAGTAAGGATAGTAATTGTATCGGCCGTATAAACTTGTAAACATAGACACACTAACTAAATTACCAAGCATGGTGTCACGCGTGCACAAGCAAACGTGACCGAATGTCACTCAAATGACCACGGGAACTCGCTGTCAAAACGCTGGAGTGAGTCAGCGCCGCAACAGCAGCGAGTCAAATGAGCTTCGTGCTGGCGCTTGCATCAACGCGATCTTAGCCGCGAAAACATAGAGAGGGTGGACTCTGCTTCCGCCACAGATGGCTTTCAAGATACAGCCGCACGGGCGGGCGCTCGTGGCCCCTCCGCCTCCCCACCGTCCCTCTGGAGCGCTGTGCGGGACTGGAAGACTGCGCGCTTCCTTCCCGCTTAATTCCCGTCCTTGCGTGCGTGATCCGCGATTGCCTGTTCACCGTCGCATGTTGTCACTCTCACATACAGCGTAGAGTGTACGGCGCGCGGCAACGGTTTTATCGCCGGTGGACTTTATACGGAACCTCACGGCGATGACGGCGACGCCACCGGCAGAAATGCGCCTGGAGTGTCCATATATCGCAATAAAAGAAAACACCCTATATATTGTGGACGAGTGCCGTCTCTCCAAATTATTCAAGAAAGTCAGCCAAGCATAACTAAATACTGAACCGATCACTACAAAACGTTTTTATGACTCGTGGCTGCAGATTAAACTCGGGAACGAAAAAAAGGGAAAGATAGCGAGGCAGAACACAAGGACGCAAGTACTGAATGTCTGGTTTGTCGCCTTGTAAACTCTCAGCTAAAAAAATGGTCTCAGACAGTGTGACAGAAGATGTCACTTTTATATGTGCAATAAAGTGACCAATTCTTATGTTTTAAAACTTGTAAAACTTTTGTTCACCAGCCCATGCTTCAATGAAAATAGAACAATAAATAACAAGAACATGTAACCAAATTATCAGTGAATTTAGGCATCATGACTTATCGTTTCCAAAAAGCATGCACCAAGAAGGCTGATTTTTTTTACAATATAACCAATAACAATAAGGCTTGCAAGAGATTAAACTTATTTGAGCTCATGGAATACCTATGTTAAATCAGCGTGCTGCATAGACTAACAATTGACTAAATGGGCTGATAAACAGTGTAAATAAGCTGTACTATAGGTGGGCGTAAAATATCACAAATACAACCTGAGGCTCAATGCTAGGGGTATACTGAAAATTCAAAACTGTATTTGCGCTAATTTTTGATTGGCCTTACTTACTTGTTGCTCCACAGTCTATGCAACCAACTGTCAATAATGTTGCTCGAAATATTTGTCTTACCTTGGCAGGACATCCCGGATTTATGCACAAGCTTATGAGCTATCAGTTTTACTACGGCTGTATGATCCTAGTCGTGCCTCTTAAGAATGGTAGGAGAGGTATGTATACCTTCTGATTTATTCACCACGGATATGGAATGAAGTGGACGTTTAATGGCAACCTTGGGATCAAACAAACCTTTGGCCATGGATTAACAATGACATGTATTTTTTTTAATTTCCTGCACAGTCTTAGAGATGAACCATATTACAAAGGACGCCGTTTCAACGGAAATCCAAGAAACAGAAAATAGAGTTCCGTTTATGAAGGGCGTAAATATTACGAAAAATTGATTTATTTGGAAAGTGTCAAGTGTTTTAATTTCACTGCGGTAGAAAATGAGAGATGTCATTGTACTCTGCTTGAAGTATCACAGCTGCTTTCGCACAATGTATTTGTTCACACGCTCTCGGTCTTTGACTGTCGCCTATCATGCACGATGCACAAAGGAACGTGAAAACTAGGCAACGTGAACGCTTCGGAGCAGCCGCTGATGCAACGACTGTGCAAATGAGTGATACATGGGGTTTTCTTTACTATTTGGCATCACCATGTGAATTTCTCGTCAACCCGATCCTGCTTCATATGAAGTATGACAGCCAATGAGGTAGGTACAGCTAAGGTTCTAGTTCCGTTTAAGCGGAGTTCACAAAAAGCGTTCCGTTTAAGCGAAGAGGCGTTCGCGACATCGTTCCTATGGGTGGTAACAAAGAGCCCTATAACGTAAAACTATTCCAATGTGTTTTACAGCGCAAGCTGTTATAGGATCATTCCAATTGCCGTTTCGGTTCGCGATAATGCCGCCGCCGACGGCGTACGCCGCCGTAACCGCTATCGCCGGAGATGAAAAAAAAACAAAAAAACGCATATCCACGAAGTGAATGATGATGAGTGGGCGAAGCACCGGCCGGGGGATCATTCGGGCAAAACGCCGGAAGTGTTCTCCGGAATCTGGTTTCCGGTTCCGGCTTCCGGAAGACGGAGCGTGGCGTACATATATATATATATATATATATATATATATTATTTATTTATTTATTTATTTATTTAAAGATACCTTACAGGCCCCTAGAGGCATTGTGTAAGGGGGGAGAGTACAATAAAGAATTATTACTTATACAATAGTTAATACATATGTGAATACATATGCAAAACATATAGGGTGAGAAATGTGCTGATATACTAATACAGTGCTACAATATGACCTAGGAAACAAACCGAATGCTTTGGACGCGACAGCTCATTTAACAATAAAATATCACACAGCAAAACATAGTCAACAGAATTACAGAGCAGGCGCGACATAATTAGGCTATAACAGAACAGTATGAAGGCGTAGTTGCACACTAATAGCGGGAAAGGGAATGACAAAAAATTATATGTCAGGTTATGTGGAGTTGTTTGAAAAATGCGTTGTTAGAAGAAGCCGGAAATTTTCTTGGTCACTTTCATAAACTGTGATGTTAGGAAGTTCGTTCCAAAGACGAATGGCTCTTGGAAGAGCGGAGTAGTTAAATGAATTAGTCTTTCCGTAGATGCGCATGAAATTGAACCGATTGTACAACCGCTGTGACCTGTAATGAGGAGTTTCAAGAGGCAGAACTGATGGCGCTGTGCTATGGACGTATTTATGAAATAAGGATATCAGGGCTATATCACGACGATCATGCAAGGGCTGTAGTGAGAGGTCGAGTTTAATTTGTGTAATGCTTTTAGTATAGTCGTAACAACGTGAGATAAAACGCGCGGCCCTGTTCTGAATAGATTCGAGTTTTTCGATCAAATATTTTTGATGGGGAGACCAGACGGATGCAGCGTATTCAAGCTGAGGGCGGACAAATGTTAGGTAAGCTAGTTTACGAATATCTATCTCTCTCTCTCTCTCTCTCTCTATATATATATATATATATATATATGTATATATATATATATATATATTGTAGTGACAAATACCGGCGCCAGCAGAGGACGAAGAAGAAGACGCTTCTTGTTGTTGGCGCTCGCACTCGCTCCGCTTGGCCGTTGCCTGTTTCTGGCATTCATAAAAACGCCAAGGGCATCTAACCTTGAACGCGTCCTATCAATTGGTGGAGCGTGCTGGTTCCCTCTTCATCCTGGAACTCCGTACCCGGACTCTACCCCCCGCCTCGGCAATGCCTGACGACGCGCCACAGC
The DNA here is from genome assembly GCF_013339745.2 of Dermacentor silvarum. Lineage (NCBI taxonomy): Eukaryota > Metazoa > Arthropoda > Arachnida > Ixodida > Ixodidae > Dermacentor > Dermacentor silvarum. The sequence goes on from NC_051162.1 coordinate 32,529,681, forward strand.
AGGGTGCTCCCGCACCACCGGTGGTCGCCTGCTCCGGCGTACCACGACAGCGAGACCCTGTCATTTTCAACGGCACCGACGAGCACGACGTCGAGGACTGGCTCACTTCGTATGAGCGGGTAAGCGCCCACAATAAGTGGAATGACGGCGACAAGCTCAGCTACGTCAACTTTTACCTGGCGGGCGTTGCACAGCTATGGCTCCTCAACCACGAAGCCGATATTGCCAATTGGGCATCCTTTAAAACGAGCTTCGCGGAAGTCTTCGGCCGACCCGCTGTTCGCAAGCTCCGCGCAGAACAGCGCTTACGCGGTCGCGCCCAACAATCCGGCGAGAACTTCACGTCCTACATCGAAGATATTGTGGACCTCTGCCGTCGCATCAACCCTGCGATGTCCGAAGCCGATAAAATCAGACACATCATGAAGGGGATCGAGGACGACGCCTTCCACATGCTCATTGCCAAAAATCCCCAAACTGTCACGGACGTGGTCCAGTACTGTCAGAGCTACGACGAGTTGCGGAAATAGCGCATTGCTACACGCCTCCCAAGCTCTGACACAGCCAACATGTCAGCGTTAACTGTAGGCTCCGTTTCTACTGACGCCACAATGCTCATGCGGCAGATACAGCAGTTTGTCCGAGAAGAAGTGGCGCGACAATTGTCGCTTGTTTCCCTCTGCGCAGGCGCTTGCTCCGACGCTACCACAGGCCATAGAGGAGCAAATTTCTGAGGCTCTCCCAACCACCTACCAGCATCCGCCTGTTTCCGCTCCCCTCACCTATGCTGAAGTCGCACGCCGCCAGATCACCAGCAATGCCACTCAGCACGGATCCTGTTCGACCAGCAAATACCTTCTACGCTGCGCGTGCGCCTGTCCACCCGAACCCGCCTCCTTTTCGCCGTCCCGCACCGCCGTCCACTAATCCTTGGCGCACCCAGGACAACAGGCCTATTTGCTATGTCTGTTGTCTACCTGGCCATGTCGCACGTTTCTGTCGTCGTCGTGACATCCGTACTAGTGCGGGCGAAGTAAATCAAGGCTGCTTTCCTTCTGAGCCACCACACCCGATCTCCCCCACTCAACGATGAACAGCTGCTCACCGAATCGACGTGACTACGGCCCACGTCGGTCGCCCTCACCACGTCGCCGTTCACTTTCCCCAATGGTTCGGCGCCCCCCACCAGTCCAAGCGGAAAACTAGCCCTCGCAGTTCCGGAGGCAAGAACTGCGCTCGTGTCGACAACATCAAGGCCTCGATTTCTACCTGCGAACGAAATCACCGTGAATATCGAAGGTGTTTCTGTGCAAGCACTTGTCGATACTGGAGCCGCTGTGTCTATTCTTAGTGGAGAACTGTGCCGCAAGCTAAAAAAAATTACGATTCCGCTTTCGGACGTCTCCCTGCGTACCGCAACTGCGCACCACATTCACCCTTCAGTGGCATGCACAGCTCGCCTTGTCATTCAGGACGTTTTGTATGTAGTCGAATTCGTCGTTTTTTCACCGTGTTCACACGACGTTATTTTGGGTTGGGACTTTCTTGCTACTAACCATGCCGTTGTTGACTGTGCGCGTGCCGAACTTGAGTTGTCGCCGACGTGTGACGCCGCATCTGACAAGCCGCCTTCTCGAGTGGTCGTCGCCGCGGACACTGATATACCTCCTTTGTCTTGTGTTCTTGTGCCACTTTCTTGCGACTATGCTCCCTCTTCCACCGCCCTGTTTGCGCCCTCCGAAGCCTTCACCTCTCGCAAAGACTTCCTCCTTCCTTTTGCAGTTCTCACGGTCGAAAACTATTGCAGCGCCATTTATGTCGCGAATTGGTCCTCTTCCCCAGCCACCTTATTCCGTGGTGAATTTATAGGTCGTCTTGACGATGTTGATTCCGCCTACTCCACTCAACTGCCTGACGACACGATGAGTCTTCACGTCGACAGCATTACTCCTGTTACCACCGCCGATTCGTCCTCCTTAGAAGCCTTCCTCCCGTCAATTGATTCCGAACTTCCACCTGCCCAGCGTACCCAACTTTTGGAACTGCTCGATCGCTTTCGGCTGTCGTTCGATCATAAGCAATCTTCCTTGGGCCGCACATCCTCCATCGTTCACCACATTGACACCGGCACTCATGCACCCCTACGCCAGCGTCCATACCGAGTTTCTCACGCTGAACGTCGTGTCATAGATGAACAGGTCAACGACATGCTTCATCGTGGCGTAATACAGCCCTCGCACAGCCCTTGGGCCTCCCCAGTTGTGCTGGTAAAGAAAAAGGACGGTAGCATTCGATTTTGCGTTGATTATAGGCGCCTTAACAAGATCACACGAAAAGATGTTTATCCGCTGCCCCGAATCGACGACGCTCTCGACTGCTTGCAAGGTGCAGAGTTCTTTTCCTCTTTGGACCTTCGATCTGGGTATTGGCAGGTCCCTATGAATGACACTGACCGTCCGAAGACAGCGTTTGTAACCCCAGACGGGTTATACGAGTTTAACGTGATGTCATTCGGCCTTTGTAATGCGCCTGCCACCTTCGAACGCCTCATGGATATCATTCTTAGAGGCCTCAAATGGCACACGTGTCTGTGCTACCTGGACGACGTCGTAGTCTTCTCCAAGGACTTTGACTCCCACCTAAAGCGTCTCGCAAGCGTCCTGACTTGCCTTTCCGACGCTGGACTGCAGCTTAACCTGAAGAAGTGCCACTTTGCCGCCCGCCGGCTTACCATCTTAGGTCATGTTGTCAGCAAGGACGGTGTCCTTCCCGACCCTGCAAAGCTTTGCGCCGTCGCCGAGTTCCCCAGGCCGTCTACGCTGAAGGAGCTCCGTAGCTTTATAGGCCTGTGTTCGTACTTTCGCCGATTCGTGCGTAATTTTGCGTCCATAATCACCCCCTTAACGCAGCTGCTTGCCAACAGCCAAGGCATCTCGGCATGGTCTACAGCTTGCGAAGACGCGTTTGCCACCTTACGTCATCTTTTGATATCCCCACCTATTCTACGCCACTTTGACCCAGACGCTCCAACAGAAATCCACAAAGACGCTAGTGGAGTCGGCCTCGGCGCTATTCTAGCCCAGCGTAAGTCTGGCTTCGAAGAGTACGTCGTCTCTTACGCCAGCCGCACTCTCACCAAAGCGGAAATGAACTATTCGGTCACGGAAAAAGAATGTCTTGCTATCGTTTGGGCAATCACCAAATTTAGACCTTACGTATATGGCCGTCCATTTGATGTCGTGACTGATCACCACGCCCTGTGCTGGCTGTCGTCATTAAAAGACCCATCTAGTCGCCTAGCTCGTTGGGCGCTTCGTCTCCAGGACTATGACATCCGTGTTGTCTACCGGTCAGGCCGTAAGCATTCGGATGCCGACGCTCTTTCGCGCTCACCACTGCCTGATGAGTCTGGTGCTGCGTCTGTCTCAAGCTACGATTCTTCTTCTCTTACATTGGCCGACATGCCATCTGAGCAACGCCGGGATCCTTGGATAGCATCTCTTCTAGAGTATTTATCTCAGCCATCAGGGGCGTAGCCAGAAATTTTTTTCGGGGGGGGGGGGGGGTTCATTGGCCCGACCGGGGGGGGGGGGGCAAGCGTCTGTTTTCCTCTACGTGACGTGATCGATAATAAATATCGGTAGTTTAAGCAGACTCTATGCATGTATATCAAAGACATGGGACCCCCCCCCCCCCCCCTCGCGTGTGTGTGTGCTTGTGAAGAAATTAAGTAAAAAGTAATGTAAGCTCAGTAAAATACAGTAAGTACGACAGGTACAGTGTGGGCGTTTGGAGCAACCGTCTCTCATCGCGCCACTGAATGAACCAGTCTTCGAAAACGCATCATTGAGACGACCCGCCCGATCGGAGAAGACATCATTAATTGTTACTCTCCGTTAAGCGTAGATGGCGTCGTCCTCGTCGGGGCGAAGTGCGTTTCACAGGTCAAGGACGGCTATACATGCGAAAATGCACGTGTTACCAGGCTATACCTACTCCCATAGCAATAGCTTGTTCGCTGCGTCTTTGCGCTAGAAAACATAAATACGCGCACAAACGAGTAATGCTTTTTTTTTTACGAAGTTTTCGTCGCCTTGCATTTCCTGCGGCAAGTGCATGGGCCGCTGTGTCTTCCGCTGTGTGCGAGCGTGCAGCCGTCATTTGCCTTTACGTCAACAGATTCAGAATTGTACAGAATATTTCACCGCACTGCATAGTTATGGCATGTGTACGCATTTTAAGTAGTGCGTGCGAGTCATTTCTGCTTCACTTAGGCCAGTGCAAACAGGAAGCGGCCTTGTACCTCACAGAATCTCGACTGATTGGTGTACTAGTGATGCAGGAATGAACTCCGGTCTTGTTCAGTGCATAGTGCACATAATCAATTTCTCAGAACGCGTGAACTCCGACGAGAACTGTCAGCGCCTGCAACAAGAGTTTACTTACGCTGTACTGCGCACAGCAGTAATCCATGCTTGTCGGCTGTCTGTTTCGTGCGTTCTGTTGCGAGTCGGTGGAATTTCACTGCTGGCATCAACCCTTTCGTGTGTACATTGCTGGTTTGGGATTCCACAACACAACAGCAACTACCAGCCTTTCGTAATTGCTGGTTTGGGATTCAGCAACACAACAGTAACTACCAGCCTTCCGTAGGGGCGCAATCGCAAACGAGAGACGTTTTGCGCTGCAGACTATGGCTACGTTCACACTTGGGAAGCGGCAAGCGGGTGGAGAGGCCAAAGCGGCCGGAAAGGCCAGAGCGGCCGGAAAATCTTTTCCGCGCATGTCCAAGTTCACATTTGTTTTGCTACCACCGCGGCCGCCGCTGCCGCTTTCGTCCACATCCATCTAGCCTGCGTACGTTTGTCGGCGTGGTGGCGCTCATTATCGCATTATTTCGAGCGGTATGTTCATTCACTGACCCACCCGTCATCAAAAGTGATCATCTTGCGCAATCTGCGACCTTCGGTAAGTTGCTCGTTGGCGTTCCGTAATTCTCCTCACACGGGCGCGGTAGCGCTGTGTCACAGGTTGCTGCCTAGGCGTGATTATATTTCTTTAATAGCTTTTATTTACAAGTTGTTATAACATTTCATCATTTCGTATTATCTTCGGCGCCTCCAGGACACGAAAGCGGCAACGGGAACAATAAAGCTAAAACCCGGGCTGGCCCTTGTGTTGGGGCTCGCCAAAGCCTGCGCGTCCTACGTGAGACCTACGCTCCCAATCTATCGTCGCGACGAGAAAAGCACCCCGCGACTTCTGCAACATACCGTGCACGTGCGAGGAGAATTATGGAGCGCCAACGAGGAATCTGTCTAACTATTGTCTGTCATGAAAGTGGAAGAAGAAATGGCTTTTATACTTCTACTTAGTTGTTTTCTAGAAATGGACAATGAATAAACGGAAGACAAGAAAACCTCGGAAACGGCAGTGGTGGGTTCGCCTGGCTTTGCAAAAGCGCGAGAAGTTGGGTCACGCCAAGGCTTCGTTGCCGCACCTCCGGTCGCGCGACATTGAATACTATCGCGAGTATTGCTGACGGTACGTTTTATAGCCACTCTTGTCGTAGAGCAAAGGCTGGTTCTTGATCGCGTCGATCAGCATTACAGCCTACACTTTTGGTGCCATGTTCAATTTTACGACCGGTTGTTTACATGCTAGTGTAGCTTCCAGTGAAGCAGAACGACTTTCCGCCGCGTTTCCGCTTCGCCATGGCGAAAAAATCGGCCCGAGACCGATTTGGCTCGCCGCCTGTTTTTCTGCCTGTTTTGCCGCCTAGGCGGGCGGATTTTTGCAAGATTTTGCCGCTTCCGCCAGCTTCGAGACCAAGTTCTACGCGAACGCGGCCTAACCGGCACCTGAAGGGAAGCGGCGGAAATGTATACCGGAAATTTCGACCACCTGGGGACTTTAACGTGCACCTAAATCTAAGTAAACGGGCCTCGAGCATTTTCGCCTTCATCTAAAATGCGGCTGCCGCATTTGTTGCTTCATTTGTTGCGCATTGTTGCGCATTTGTGTTCAGAATGCGGCCGCCACACTCGCGCCCAAAACCTCACAGAGTGTGAAGGCCTTGACAAACACCGTGACAGATTTTTTTCCATATGCAGACATGATTCACTGTAAATTACCAACCCAAACGGAAGCGCCCAGGAATGAAAGTGTGAAAGTAGCACCGGTTTCTTGAAATATGTCAGCGCGAAGCGACGAGAGCAAAGGGTGGGTTAGTGGGGGGGGGGGGGTGCAAAAATTTCGGGGGGTGGGGTTTGACCCCCCCCCCCCCCCCCGCCTCCCCTTGGCTACGCCACTGTCAGCTCGCACCACCGACCGCTCGCTTCGGCGCACTGCTCGCCACTTTGCCATCCGCGAAGGGCTCCTGTACCGCCGCAACTATCTCTCTGATGGCCTTAAATGGTTGCTAGTGATTCCTCGCCATCTACGTTCTGACATCTGTGCCTCTTTTCATGCGGATCCTCAATGCGCCCATGCCGGTGTCCTAAAGACGTATGCACGCCTACGGCTTCGATACTACTGGCGCGGAATGTACCGCTTCGTTCGGCAGTACGTCCGCTCGTGCTCCAAGTGTCAACGCCGCAAGAGCCCACCTAACCAGATAACAGGGCCGCTTCAACCATTGCCTTGTCCCTCCCGGCCTTTCGACCGTATCGGCATTGACTTGTACGGCCCTCTACCGCACACCCAGATGGCAACCGCTGGGGTATCGTCGCCGTGGACCACCTCACGCGCTACGCCGAAACTTCAGCGCTTCCGGCGGCCACAGCACGTGAAGTCGGCTCGTTCATCCTTCGCAACCTTGTTCTTCGACATGGTGCGCCTCGCGAGCTACTGAGTGACCGTGGTCGTTCATTCCTCTCCGAGGCTGTAGAAGCCCTGCTCCGCGAATGCAACGTTGTCCATAGAACTACGAGCGCCTATCATCCGCAAGCCAATGGTATGACTGAACGCTTCAATCGCACTCTCGGCGACATGCTCGCTATGTACGTTTCCGCTGACCACACTAACTGGGACCGCATCCTTCCCTTTGTTACGTATGCCTACAACAGCGCCACTCAGTCGACCACAGGATTCTCTCCTTTCTTTCTTCTTTATGGTCGCGAACCTTCCTCGTTTATGGACACGATTCTTTTGTATCGCCCCGACGCTTCAGAATCTACGACTCTATCCGAAGCTGCCACCTATGCCGAAGAATGTCGTCAGATCGCACGTTCTCTTACCGCGCATAACCAGGCCAGCCAGCAACATAGTCGAGACGCCGGCTTGTCCTTTCCATCATATTCACCTGGATCGCTGGTATGGCTCCGCGTTCCCTCGTCTACTCCCGGCCTTTCCACAAAGTTCATCTCAAAGTATGACGGCCCTTACCGGGTTCTACGACAGACGTCCCCGGTCAATTACGTCATTGAGCCCGTTCAGCCATCTACGGACCAACGGCGTCGCGGACGCGAAACTGTTCATGTCGATCGACTGAAGCCGCACTACGACCCACCAGTGCTGCCTGTTCCATAGGTCGCCAGGATGGCTCCTTTTTCGCCGGGGAGTGATGGTAGTGACAAATACCGGCGCCAGCAGAGGACGAAGAAGAAGACGCTTCTTGTTGTTGGTGCTCGCACTCGCTCCGCTTGGCCGTTGCCTGTTTTTGGCATTCATAAAAACGCCAAGCGCATCTAGCCTTGAACGCGTCCTATCAATATATTGTTAAATACGCTTTTCGGAGATAGAGGCAAACTGGAACAGCGGTTACTTTAACGAAAACAACATTTATTAAGGTAAAAGTAAGACGGGGAGACTGGAATGCGGCGTCTCGCTCGGTGCGTAGCCGTCCCTCTTCTGCCCTTCCTTCCCGCGCAAACCCACGCGCACGGGAGGGGGTTCACTCCGGGCACTCCGGGTTCAAGTTACACGGCCGCCGAAACCGCCAGCCGGCCCCACTCACACAGAACTGGCGCCATCTATGAGCGCCACGCACACCAGAAGCGCACACACTCGGCCGTCCTGCAACTACCGACGGGACGGTCGGAATCACTGTCGGAACCTTCGGAGTCGATCTCGTCCTGGCCCCAACGCTTTAGCTTTTCCACTGGTGCGATGCTGCTGTATGCTTTCCTCCCGCGCCGGGCATTGGGCAGCGTTCCGATGCGATATCGGTCGTTGGGAAGTTTTTCCGTAATGATGTACGGTCCTTTGTATTTTTCCTTCAGTTTTCTTGACTCGCCACACGCTGTCGGCTCTCGCTCGACTAATACCTGTGTCACACGGGCATATTTGGAAGGCCTTCCAGTCAACGGCCTTCGAAACGCCACAACTCTATCGACTCAAAGGAGTTGTCGCGCTGCTACACGGCAGATTTGAAAGGCCGTTGAGTGGTTCAGGCGTTTCTCGCAAAATTGTGTGGCGCTGCGGATCTTTATTTTCATTTTCATGTCACCAAAAGTTAAACAACATTAAAACCACTTAAAAGCACTATAATTTCTTTTATGTTTGTTTATACGGCGGAATGGCGGCGATATGACGGCAGCCGGCAGCACATTGAGCAGAGGGAGAGTGTACTACACAACATGAAGAAAGGAATGAACACAAGCATAGAATAAATGACACAAGCACGTCGCTGTTGTCGAGAGTGTGTACAGTTTGCACATGTCAAGTGGTAAAAATACTTTATTGAATAATTAATAACACTCATGTATAGTGCTTTTAGAGCATTTTGGTTCGATTTGTTCTTTCTAACCATGAGTACGAGCCCACTGTGAACGAGAGGGCATGTTCGCGCTGTTTCCGCTTCCGTAGCTCAAAGGCCATCGAGATTTCGATAGAGTTGTGGAGTGCTCCGTTGACTCGATAGACTATTGACTCGACGGCCATCGAAACCGCTCGTGTAGCAGTTCGAACTTGACCTTTGAGTCAACTGACTATCGGTTGGAAGGCCTTCGAAACGCCCGTGTGACACGGGTATAAAACTACATCTCCCGGCTCGTAAGTCGGCGCTCCCGAACGCTTCTTGTTATACCTTGCCTGCTGTTTCATTTGATCTTCGCGAATCCGCCTTTTGCATTGCGCTGTGGCGCCACCTTAGCGGGCTCCGCGCGAAACAATATGTACGGCGTCGGGGCCCCGCGGGAGCTGAGGCACGCTGCAAGAAGCGAGCTGAAATGGGTTCGTGCATTTGTCAGTCGTTGTAATTTTCGTTTTGTGTGAGTGGCCGCTTGTTGGACAGGATGCCTAGGCCGGCAATGACTCTGGTGCGACTTACAACCGCAAGTCGTCGAAATATGATGACGGGATTTCGTGCAGCTACGCCGACAAAACCAGTCACCGTGCGATGTGCCTCTGAACGAATACATCGCACCGTAACGCGATTGACACAGCGCCTACGCTTGTATTCCTGTTATTCATATTTATTCTTACCGAATATGAGTCCAAACATGCTTCGGAAGTTGAAATGCACGAACGTGAGCACTCGCCAGCCGCCCACATCAAGTTTAAGCTGGGGTCGATTCCGCTCAGCGGAGGTTAGCCGTATCGTATACAGCAGCCGAGTTCATGCATTTTCCACTGTTAGACCTGTACTGAACGTACGCTAATAGGACAATAAAAACTGCTTGTATAGCTGAGTCTTGACCACAGTGGCAATAGCTCTTTGAAGGGGCGATCGATTCTGCGCCCAGATTATTTATACAACGCAAGAACGGCGCATTTGTTTACATCGGCACGCGTACGGCCACCGCTCGCTGTTGACTTCAAGTACAGTAGAAACTGTGCACGCTCCCACGAAATAATGAGCAAAATGTTGAAAGCATACATGAACACTTCTCATGCACATATCAGAAGCGATCACACTGAGACGAGAAGGCATGAACGTCCCGGGCACATCGAAAACAACGACCACTTAGCCGCACTGGCACGCGAGAATGCCGATGTCCGCCGTACTCGCGTGGCAACAAGCGGTGTTGTTGCTTACGATGCAATATCGAAAGGGCCATCACTTGTTGCCTGTTTAGCAAACTGTGTTTTCGGTAACTACTAAATCTGGCAGCATAAAAATACACTATCCGTAGTTGCACTTCGTTCATGGAAGCGCCAGCGACTGCGACCGACAGCCTTCGTTCAAGAACGGTGCCTGTACCGCGGTATTAGCACTGCGCCGTGTTGCCGCTTCCCACTCTGTGTGTGCATCGTACTATGCTAAGAGTGGTTCACTTCAAGTCGGTAAGGTCAGTACCGAACTACATAAGCAGTTTCCTTCGTCGTACTTGCTTATCCTATATTTCAGGTCCGCCGGTAGCGGACGAACTCGTAGGCTGTGTTAGGCCTAATGAAGCTGCCTGAACGAGATCGACACCGCCTCAAACTTGATGTGGAGGGCTGTAAAGGGCTGGAACTCGTGCATATCAGCGTCGGAAGCACGTTCTGACTCAATTTGAGCGTCAATAAATACATACACGAGCGCATTTGCGGCGATAATCACGTTGTCGGTGCGATGTTCCCACTCGGCGGCCGATCGCACGGCGATCAGCACACTGGTTTTGTCGGCATCGTCGGCACGAAAGATTATCACACTACGATCACTCGCTGTCGTCGGTCGCGTCGTCGGTCGCTTCTTCATCATACTTGTATGACAATATATGTCTCCCACTGGCACAGTATCACAGCTACCGCCGACCGAGCGTTGGCGCCGGCGTGAGGTCCACTTCTGACCGACATCGGTGTCGTGTCGGCATATATTGTGATGTACCGGACGTTAACCGAACATCGCTGTGAACAGCTGAAGTTTCTACCGAAACACAGCGCAAATACCACGTCGTCGACCGGCACAGCGCCGACAATAAAGAGTTCGCGTCCTCGACGACTATGCTGCATACGCGTGCGTCGTCAGCTGCACGAACCACCGACGCCGTACAAAACGTTTGCGGCGCTCGCCGCTAGGTTACAGCGCATGCGCACTCAGGACATGCAAAAGGCGGATTCTCTCTGCCGCAGATGTACGCTTGGCCTCTATTTCGCGGTCAAATTCCTCGGCAAGAGCGTCATCCACGCAGTCGCCGTTGATGTTTCGTGGCTTAAAGTTGAACAGCAGCCCAAACGGTGTGGTCTTCGTAGCTTGGTGAAGCGTATTGTTGATTCCCCACTGCACCTGAGGTAAAGCCATGTCCCAGTCTTTGCCGTCCGTGTTCTTCGTCAAGCATGCGACCGCTGGGGTAATCATGCGATTGTATCGCTCGACTTGACCATTAGCTCGTGGCGTAGCAGTGGCGTTTTTCACGTGCTTGATGCTGAAGGATTCACAGGTTGCCTTGAATTTGGCGCTCGTGAAGGCAGTCCCGCGATCGGTGATCACCATGGTTGGTGGCCCAAAAATGCTAGCCACATCGCGAAGAAACTGGGCGGCCGGTCCTGCTGATGTGTTCCGGACTGCTCGTAGTAGCACAAACTTCGTGAAGCCGTCAACGGCCACCAGTATGTAGGCGTTGCCGGACTTGCTTCTCACGAATGGACCGAGGTGATCGATGTGGATGGTGTGAAAGGGCTTGCCGCCTTTGTCAATACTATGCAGCTTGCCCGGTCTCTTTCCAGCGGGAATCTTGTGAAAGAGACATTCGATGCACGCGGCGATATATCGTCTGACATAGCGCTTCATGCCTGGAAACCAGTACGTTTCCTTCAATTTCGACATTGTTTTGTCCACAGCAAAAATGTCCGATGTCGTCGTGGCAAGCTTTCACCACGCGCCAGCGCGCGTGCCTTGGCACCACCCAAAGAAGTCGTGGCGCCGAATCGCCCTCATTCACCTTTCTGAACACCTTGCCGTTGCTGAGATGGTATTCGCTTTGAACGCGCCGGTCTTCGTTGGACAGGTTCTGCTTTCTGCTCAGTCGCTCCTTTAGTAGTTGAATGTCGGTATCGTTCTGTTGAGCAATCGCGAGGCAGTCGTCGATCTCAATGCATGTTGCGAGGACGTGGAGGCCACCGACAACCTCTGTTTCCTCGGGAGGGTCGTATGGTGAGCGACCCAGCGCGTCAACGTGCGCCATCGTTGTTCCCTTCCGATATTCGATATCGAAGGCGAACTCTTGAAGACGGCGCCACCATCTGCCGATTCGTGGCAGGAGATCCCTCTTGCCCAACGTTGCTCGCACGGCATTGCAATCTGTGACTACCGTGAATTTCAGACCGATCAAATACGTCCGAAACTTTTCCAGGGCCCACACAACTACTAGCGTTTCTAGCTCGTAGGAGTGGTACCTTTCTTCGCATTCTGTCGTTCGTCGGCTAGCGTAAACAACAGGATGAAACTCTCCGCTCGCTTGTTCTTGCAGCAGTATTGCTCCGAGCCATCCTTACTGGCATCCGTATGGACTTCAGTTTTCGCTTCGAACGAAAAATGTGCCAAGACAGGCTTCTGAACCAACCGTTTCTTGAGCTCGACGAATGCGGCGTCGTGCTGCGTGGTCCATACCCAGGGCTCATCCTTGGCCGTCAACCTGGTCAGAGGTTTTGCAATACTAGCGTAAGCCTGAACAAACTTTCTGAAGTAGCTAGTGAGACCCAAAAATTGACGCAGTTGATGTACGTCAGCGGGCTTTGGAAAATCGGCGACGCATTGGATTTTGATACTTCCTGGTCTCACGCCTTCCGCAGAAATGTCGTATCCAAGGTAATCCACTCGGTCATAGAAGAAGTAGCACTTGCTCAATCGCAAGGTCAGTCCCGCTTCACGGAGAACATCCAAGATCATTCGCAGTGACTGGAGCCCTTCTTCCACAGTTATCGTCGGTAGCACGATGTCATCCATGTATGCAAGTGCCACTGTGTATCGCAGTGGACCAAGAACGGCGTTGATCATTCTCTGAAATACTGCCGGGCCGTTGGCCAAACCAAATGGCATACGGGTGAATTCGTAATGTCCGTCGGGTGTGATGAACGCAGTCTTGTGTCGGGACTCCTTTGCAATAGGAATCTGATAATAGCCCGATGCGAGGTCGAGACTCGTGAAAAGACATTTTCCTCGCAGACGGTCGAGCTGATCATCAATTAACGGCAGTGGGTATTGGTCCTTTTTCGTCACTCGGTTGAGCTCACGGTAGTCCACGCAAAGTCGTCGCTCTCCTGTCTTTTTCCGCACCAGGAGGATAGGACTCGCATAGTATGAATTTGAGTCAACGACGATGCCCGCTTGCTTTAGCTCTTCGATGACCACCTTCGTGTGCTCTCTATCCGCAAAGGAAAGCCGATACGGGCGAAACCTTACAGGTTCATCAGTCGTTACCTGAATCTTCATTTCCGCTACATTCGTGTGGCCAATCTCTGAAACGCTGTCGGCAAAACAGTCGCGATACTCGTCGATGAGTTGACCGAGTTTCTGACGGTGCTCCGGGGTGACGCTTGAGCCCGTTTTGAAGTAAACGTTCGCCACTGGACGTGGTTGAGTGGCACTGCAGCTTGGCCCCTCGTCCCGCATTGGCTCTTCGTCGAGGTAGCAGATTTCCGCTCGCGCTACCCGCTCGTGTGCTTTGATGCTGAGTTCGTGATGTGATACGTTCATCACGGGAATGCATGTTTCGTTCGCCTCATCGACGTTGACGACGCAACGCGGAATACAATGTTCGCGCCCCTCTTGGCACCTCAGTTGGGCGTCTACGAATACATCCGCGTTGGGCTCGCCGCCTGTAACGTAGAGCTTAACAAATCCAACGTAATTTGGTGGAACCACTGTGGATTCCCTGGCCCAAAGGCACACTGGGCGTTTCGGAAGATCTGGAATTTCAATGGACTGCAGTGTGTCGTCACTTTCGTCCACGTTCTTCTGTTCCTCAAAGATCCTCAAAGTGTTCCCTCGCCGTACAATTGTAACGTGAGGTTGCTCGGTGAAGGGCTGTCCCACGATGAGAGGTATCGCTTGTGACTCGTTCGGCACGATCAGCACGGGAACGTCAGCTGTTGCTTGATCGACTGTGAGGTTAACGTTTGCCTCCCCGCACGGCGTCACACGCCCTGATCCGTAGCCTCCGATGGTGAGCGGCTTGTCTATCGCAGTGCATTTGACTCCGATTCGGTCTGCATCCTCTCGCCGAATAGTAACGCACTGGCTGCCGAGGTCAACATATGCTCTCACGTCGTGACCGTTAGCTTTTGCAAGCATGAAATATTTTTCGTTGGCCGCGTCCGCTGCACGGATGTCAAGATTTACGACGCTCTGAAAGAGGCGCGGCCCGCTATCCTTTTCTTTGCAGTTTCGAGCTTCGTGTCCAATCCGGTTGCAAACGCCGCACCTCGCACTCCGCTGCGGACTCGGGCAGTTGAGAGAGAGATGGCCGTACTTGTTGCAGTTGAAACACCGCGGCCCTCCTTTTTCGTTGGAGAGGGTTTTCCTCCTCGGTTCGGACGGAGAGTTCTGTCGGCTCTCGTTCAAGGTCGTTTCCGGTGCTCGGTTTCCCCTGTTGCCATGACCCGCAAGATTTTGAATTCCGCTCGCCTTCGAATGGTTTGAATCCCGGGAGCTAACGGTTCCGACGCGCTCTTCGAGACGCTTCAGACATCGGAGAAGCTCCTCCGGCGAATCGTACGTGCGAGTACTGATGGCTCTGATGGAGTCCTGATCATTGAGGCCGGTTATAAGATACTCAATGCAAGTTTCTTCGCTGAGGTTACAACGGCGTGCTTTGGCCAACTTGTCATACTAGTATGATTCGATGGGCTCACCTCGCCTGTAAATACGGTCCTCCATGTCTCGGTGAAGTCGCTGCATTCCCGATGTCGTGGGGAAAGCGCGCTTGAGCTCCACCTTCCACTCAGGCCAGGTTTTGTTGACAGACTGGAGGGAATCGTACCACATCTTCGCGGGTCCATCCAACCTTGCGAGCGCGTTACAAAATGTTAGTCTGTCCGACCAACGGTAAACTTCCGCTAGGTCGTCCACCCGTCGAATCCACGCGTCGGCTGTTGGCGAGTCCGACGAAGTAGGGTCAAACAAAGGGACCAGGCGCGACGTCTCTCCCGCGCCGATTACAGGCACGACCGCTGCCGGTTGCGACTGGAGGTGCACGATCCCGTTGATTGCTTCCCTCACTGCTGCTTGCACGGTGGCTTGAAGGACTGCCGACATGTCAAACATTGGTCCGGCTGTCGAAGTGGTGCCGCTGGTCGATGCGCTGTCGGGCACGCCTCGGCTTGTGCTGCCTTCCCCGCCGTCGGTGCTCCGCCGTTCACTATCTTCTTCGCTTGTCGGAGCCGTCGAAGATATTCCGTTGCGAGTGACAGGCATGGTAGGGCTCGATGGTTGACTTCTTACGTTCTGCACGTACGCTATCCCACTTCTGAAGTGTTAAATACGCTTTTCGGAGATAGAGGGAAACTGGAACAGCGGTTACTTTAACGAAAACAACATTTATTTAGGTAAAAGTAAGACGGGGAGACTGGAATGCGGCGTCTCGCTCGGTGCGTAGCCGTCCCTCTTCTGCCCTTCCTTCCCGCGCAAACCCACGCGCATGGGAGGGGGTTCACTCCGGGCACTCCGGGTTCAAGTTACACGGCCGCCGAAACCGCCGGCCGGCCCCACTCACACAGAACTGGCGCCATCTATGAGCGCCACTCACACCAGAAGCGCACACAATATATATATATATATATATATATATATATATATATATATATATATATATATATTGTGAGCGCGTTTTGCGCATATCGTCGTCGTCATCTGTACAAACGACTCATCACCTTGTGTGAGCGCTATTTGTGCATATCGTCGTTGTCATCTGTACATACGACTCATCATCATCTTTTGTCTCGTGCGGTGCTTCGTCTCTGACTCGGGCGACTGCTCGGAAATAAAGGCATCGCATCGGTCGACGTCTCACAAGTGGTGGAGTGTGCTTCGATTCCCACGTCCTCTTACTTTCCCGATTCCCCTGGAGCTCCGGTCCGGTCGTCGTTTGCTCTCGCTTACCAGGGTGATGGCAGAAACCAACCCATCCACCAGTGCTGCTACCACCTCTGCTCAGCCAGCTGGGCCTACCTGGACTGTGAACACCACACACCGCGATCCTCCCGTCTTTGCCGGCCTCCGCGGCGACGACGTGGACGATTGGCTCGATCACTACAACAGAGCCAGCGACGCCAACCATTGGGACGACACGCACAAATTGCGGTATGTTTACTTTTACCAAACCGAAGTTGCGAAGACATGGTTTTTTAAAAAAAGAAAGTGACTTTTCGGACTGGCCATCGTTCACCCAGCAATTTCGACAGATATTCGGCATGTCGTCTGGACGCTCCGAAATCGCGAAACAGAGGCTGGCAACGCGCGTACAAGACCAGGACGAGTCCTATACATCCTACATTGAGGACGTCCTCGCTCTCTGCCGCCGCGCACAGAGTGACATGGCGGAAGCTGACCGCGTTCGCCACATACTGAAGGGCATCAACACAGTCGCCTTTAATGCTCTCGTCATGCAGAGCCCAAACTGCGTTGGTGATATTATCACAGCATGCCAACGTCTAGACACGCTCCATTCTATTCGCCTGCCACGCGCCTCTTGCGACCATCGTCTCAACGGTGATGCTGAGTTGCGAGCCCTGATACGCACGCTCATCAGGGAGGAACTTCACGGACATCTTTCGGGACCTGCGACGCTTGCGACCGTTCACCCCGCTCCTTCTGGACTGCGTGACATCATCAAGGACGAACTGGCGTCGATGACAAACGCCCAAATGGACAAGTCTACTGGACCATTTCGTCCGCCAAGTTATGCCGAAATTGCCTCCCGGCCTCCTTCTGCCGTTCAGTCTCCACCTGCCGAAGGTTACCGCGACCCCCTAGCTTCGCTGGCAGCGAATACACCTGCACAGCCGTACTACGCTCCGTGGCGGTCGTCGCGCCCGGTTTGTTTTTACTGCGGTATTCGCGGCATATATATATATATATATATATATATATATATATATATATATATATATATTCACTCCGCGTTGGCATGAGCATCAGACGGCTCCCAAAATATACTTCGTGGTCGTGTGGCATACACACACACACACACACACACACACACACACACACACACACACACACACACACACACACACACACACACCACACACACACACACACACACACACACACACACACACACACACACACACACACACACACACATATATATATATATATTGTGAGCATTATTCATACACTTCATATTCTCATCTGTACATACTCATCTTCACCATTCTTGGCCTGGTGGTGGGGCTCTCGCTTGAGAGAAAAAAGAAGAGAGTGACCGACCAAAACGTTGTTCCGTACGTTCTTTTCCGTATTTCTGGCTGAATTTCTAGCCCTACGCAAACTAAATTCATCAATATCGGCGGTAGTAATAATAACAGATTCTTTATCTTTATGTTCCTCGCTCACAGCAAATAGTGTCACTAACCTTTTACGTACATTTCATTTTCTAGTGCCTGCCCACATGAATTTATTTAGACTGCTTTGGGTGCCTGGACATAAAGGATTAGTCATGAACGAAATGGCTGACAGTCTCGCGAGAGCGGCCCTCAGTGGCCCTGTAATACGATTACTTCCTACAATAGCTTACCTAACGACTACTTGATTCAGGAGATATTCAATTATTCAAGACTTCTTGAACCCAGCTGTAGCTAATTTCTCAAAATATCGACACCTCCTATTCCCTTGGCTCAAAAATTCCTCTCACACCAGAAAAACTGAAGTCATCTTTACCCGATTACGTTGTCGGGTACCAATATTAAACTTCTATCGTCACAGGGATGGTCTGGTGCCCTCCCCTCTGTGCCCATTCTATGGAGAAGATGAAACAATAGATCATATTTTCCTATTCTGCCGCCGTTTTTCCTCTTTAAGGAAAAATATTCTAGACTCAAAATTTACACAGCTTGGTTTAAGCTTTTCTATTCTAAACATCCTTTCTTTAGGAGCCTCCTCTCTTGGAAAGTGCCAGAGGGATATTTGTCCGGCGGTGGAGGAATTTATAAGTGCTTCAAATAGATTTTCTTGAATTCTTAAATATTTTATTTTTGTTCATTTTCTCCAGTTAGCTTTACCGATTTTAGTATTAAAAAGATTGCCTAATTCCATCCAAATCTTGGCCAATCCCCCGCAGTGGGTATGCGCCATCAGATAAGGCGTACCATACCATACCATACCAAAACGTTGTCTCGCAAGTGGTGGAGTGTGCTGTCCGGTTCCTCGGTCCTCTCGCTCCCGGTCTCGCTTCAGCTTCACCTACGCTACATCCCTGGAGCTCCGCTCGGGTCGCCGCCTCTTCCAAGTGCACTCGGCCATGTCCCAAGACCAGCAGGCCAATACCGCGACATCCACCTTGCCTGCTCCAGCGGCAACCCCTTCTTGGGCAGTCACCACCCCTCAAAAGGATCCACCGGTGTTTGCTGGACTTCGCGGTGATGACGTTGAAGACTGGTTGGAGCAACACGAGCGCGTGAGTGATTTTAATCACTGGGACTAATCTGCAAAACTGCGGCACGTCGTCTTCTATCTCACCGGCGTCGCAAAAACTTGGTTTTCCAACCGTGCGCTCGGTCTCGTAAACTGGAGCACATTTAAACTTCACCTACGACAGATTTTCGCGAACTCTTCTGTCCGCTCCGATATCGCCAAGAAGAAGCTAGATATATATATATATATATATATATATATATATATATATATATATATATCTGTACATGTGTACAGTATATACAGCGCTTATATTAGCCCTTGTACACCGCAGCGCCCCTAGCTACGGACGAGAGAGAGCGCGTCGGGAACGAGCGAGAAAGAGAGCACAGCTGCACCTCTAGCGGGAGCGGCGAGTAATAGCGTGGCTACGACGGTGCGACAAGGGACAAGGCTCGACCTTAAGGAGCTTCGCCCCTAATAAGTACCCGATTCCCGCCGGGATCGAGCCCGCGCCCGCTGCGTACGTGGGAGCCAGATACTCTACGACTGAGCAACGCAAGCGCTTGCTATCGGGCAGCAGAAAATGCCCTATAAGGCAAGCGCGGAGGGGCAGACGCCCCGAGCCTCCGCCGGTATGGTGGCGCCTTCTAGGTAAGGTGCCTGCAAACGCACCGTGCCCGACAGATAAGTTGCAGTTGTAAGGCTTGATCGGGCTCAGCAGACTGCTGTGCAGAGGGCATTACAAGCCGCAGCTCGCCGTCGACGCCGGGCGGACAGTTGAGATCGTTCTCGTCAAAACGAGGCCAGCAGACTGCCGCTAAGACCCTGTTGTGCGTGGTGCCCAAATTGCAGCTACTCTTTAGCCGCTCCACCAGCTTACGCTGTGAGTGCGCTGCGTGTGCCGCGCAGGCCTGTGACTTTTTATTCTAATGCCCTGACCTCAAATTTGTCACCGCCAACGCAAGCATCGGGCGGTGCCCCGCAGCTTTGTTCGAACAGCCCAATCAAACGCTTTGCTCGTTTACAGGTCACGCTTGTTTGCTTTGAAAGCGAACAGCATTGCCTACTTTAACATGTTTTATTGCGATAGCAATTATATGGACACTCAAAAGCAAATTTCTGCCGTCGGCGTCGCCGTCGCCGTGAGGTTCCGTATGACGTCAATGGAATGAAATCGTCGCCGCGCGCCGACGAACGCTGTATGTGCGAGTGAAAGGGCGCGAGGGACGCGCGCTTACACGGGGAGTGAACGCACGGCGGAGAACAAACGCGCGTTCTGCGCTGTGCTCCCTTAAGGGCTGCAGAAGTAGGCGTCTCTTTCCTCCTCTACAATCACCATATATGTAGAGTAAACGTACCTTCTTCCGACGCGCGAAAGGCTGTGGGGGAGGGGGGGGGGGGCAGTGAAGGGAGGCGACGTTTAGCTGCGGCACCAAGTGCCTATTTATATCAGAGGCTCCGGCAACAGTCACCAACGCCGCACGCATTTTGAGCGAACGCGGGCAAAACGCCGGCGGCGTCGACAACAGTTCTGCGTGTTGCCGGTGCTGCTGCATGTCCAAGTTTATACAGCTGATAAAGCTGCTATCATTACTCCGTATAGCTCTCTTCAAATTTGCTATCGCAATTGATGCTTCGCCTTTCAGGTGAAACTGCGACAACTTTTTTTCTTAACAGCGGAGCTGTGTAAGCTTTTGGTTCGGCCGCGGAGCGTTAGCAGAAAACTGCACTAGGCGATGACGTCACCACGCGTTGCCTAGCAACGCTCCGCACAGCTGGTGCCAGGTGTTGCTAGGTGACGTACGTGACGTCATCGCTCGACAAGGTTACTACCCTCTTCCAGGTTACCCTCGCCATAGCACGTGGCGCGGCCGACGTTTCCGGCGTTCGTCGGCCACGCCTCGCGCCGTACTGTAGAGAGCTGCGCGTTCGCTGGCGTGGCGTCCCCGTGCCGAGCGCGCTCGCGTGTCAACGCTACGTCGGACTATAAAGTGGTCTTTAGAAGACTGCGCGCCGACCCCGAGTATTAACGCGATAGCGTTTAGGGCCCCGTGTCGCAGACAATCTGGCGTCGGCATTAGTGCCCGCGGTCGAAAAAAATCATCCCAACCGCGCAGGCCTTCCAAATATATGTTCACCACTAAAGATGCTCACACTTTGTCTTGCATTCTCTACAAAGTTATTCCTCGGAATTTTGGGAGTGACAGCCCACAAACAATTGTCATGAAACAAAACACCGACAGCGCATGCCGTTTATGCTAAATCTTCTCAGGCTGAAATATTAAGGGTGCAAATAATAAAAGAAGGCCGGCCCACGAAAGAGGCCGCGTTTCGACCAGAAAGCGCGCCTTCGTGCATAGATTTCACCGCCAGCGTTTCCCAGTAAACATTACTAAATTCTAGGCACTGTAACGTTACGGTTACATAAGCTGCAGTTGCCGGGAAGTGTGAGAAACAGTCAATGATCTTTGAATGCTATCACGTTCCATTCTTGAAGCCGAAGCTTAAGCTTCCTCCAAATTTTCGTCCCGATACTCGGGGTCAGCTAAGTCTAAGAACCAGCCAAGCCAAACCTAGTTAAGCAAATGAAAACAAAGACAAAGCTAAGAACCAGCCAGGTCAAACCAAGTAAAACAAAGTTCAAGCTAAGAACAATCCAAGCAAAACCAAGTTAATTAAGCAAAGAAAAGGAAAGTTAAAGCTAGGAAAGGGCCACCAGCTTCGCTGTTTGCCCAGTCTTCGCACCACTCAGTGGGAAGCTGCCCCTAATTTGTTTATTTGTTAACAAGAGATGAGGAGCATGCGTAAATGGAAAGGGTTTTGGTGGGGCCGAATTAGCGCAGTGAAAGTAGATAACCGGATGAGGAAGGGCTTTAGTGCCAGCGTCTGCAATTGGTCCGCTTCCCCTTGCTTATCTTGCGATGGCTGGTCGAAAATCGTGGCGGCGTGCAATGGAAGGTGAAAAATGCAGCTGAAACGAATTGGCAGAGCGATGTCATATACTTGCCCAAAGTTCTCGACAACGTTATACTGCGATCAAAATTGTTTTATTATTCACAAATAAATACATTCTCTCCGGCATCTCCGATTAGCCAGTGCCAGAGCAATCGGCTGGCAGCCATCTTCTGTTCTTTTAGGAAGGGGGTCAGTCTCAGGCCATTCCACAAAAGGTGAAATTTTGTTCGGCATATTAATGCATCTTTATTGCGTACACACCACTTTGACGTGGCGCGTTCTGATGGTGGTTTTTGACACCGCGTGAAAGACGGGCGAAGTGGGTGCCGCACAAAAACTTTTGACAATTTGCGGAGCGCTAATGACGAAAAATGCTTAAAATCAAAAATATTTATTTTTATCTTGTTCGGTCAAATCCTGCATAACCACTGTGAACACGTCATTTCAGATGTGGGAGTTTTCGCGGTATTCGAGACGTCACATGACCAACAGGTTGAAGTAGGGCTGGCCCGAAAACTTTTTCACTAGTCTTGGAGCGCTGATTGTAGAAATGAAATCGAACAGCTTGAAATAGCTTTACGTTTTAACGCCCCTCGCGCTTGTGCCACTGCTCACGCGTTCGTTGTCTTCTTCCACCGCTCGCTCCAACGCCACTCATCAGGCCAGCGTTCCCATATTGCCCCTTCGTGCTCGTGCCACGCTGGCGCGTTCGTTGTCCCGTTCATCCGGCTTGTCCATTTCAGCGAGTTTGGTTTATTCAAGTCCACTGTATTATCACAGCCGCTGGGAAAAAAAAAGGTGCGGCCTGCCACGTGCATCGAAAACGGTGTGATCCGCCGCGGTGCCACACGCCGGGGGCTGTTGTCTGGCATCAGCATAGCAAATGCGTCAGGAACGCGCTTGGAACGCCGTCGCGCGTGCAAGCCGATGCGTTCCATCCTCCTCAGCTAGCGCCGTTCGGCCCAACCAAGCGGCCGACAATGGAACTACGGCCGTCACGTTCGCTCTCATAGCAGCGCGCCCGACGCGGCAGGCCGCACCTTTTAGGGGCGAAGCAAGTAGCGGCACCCGTTCGTCCCCGTCGTAGTAGGTAGCCACGTCTAGTTTTATGAATTGCTCAATAGATGGCGTTGTGTGTCCGTATATGTATGTATACCCATATATACATATATATGTATACGTATAGTATAACCGGAAGCCGACTTCCGCTTCCGGTTCCACTTCCGCTTCCGTTTCCGGTTCCGGAAGCCAGCTTCCGGCTTCCGGAGAACGCTTCCGGTGTTTTATGAAAAAAAAATTCCGAAAGTTGTGTCCGTAGCACGGAATCGAACCAGGGACCCCTCGCTTGCGAACGCGCGGCGCTAACCACTACGCCACGAAGTGCACATAGACACACGCACCACGATGGCAATAAATACCCAACATTAACGAAAGGCCGCGTTTCTAGCGCGTTTCTAACGCGTTTGTGCTAGCGCGTTACGGCCCGTGTAAGAAGCTGGTGTAATACGCTGTGGCCTCTCCGCCTTACCTTCAACGCGTTTCGAACGCGCTGCCAAAGGCGGTGGCAAGTCAAGTTCAAGTCAGCGTTTATGAATACGGGGGGGGTATACTCTCTCAGCAGTCATGTGATGGCGTCGGCAAACGCGGTGCACGTTCTGGCATGTGTAAATGGCTGCGTAAGACGCTGTGGCCGCTCCCCCTTACTAGAGAGTACTGCACGTTTCTAACGCGTTTGTGCTAGCGTCCCCTTAAGCGGGAGATCCGATCATTCCCACGGAGCTTCGCCCACTCATCATCATTCACCCCGTGGATATGCTGTGATTTTTTTTATCCAGCGGCCGTGGTATTATCACGCGTTACCCCCTTTTACTGCGGAGCGTTCATTGCCTCATTCCAGGCACCTGACTGTAGATCGGTAGGCAGACTGGTATTTCCTGTCTCCCTACACTTCGGACCTCTGTAGTACAAACATGTTTTAGGGCGAAAGCCCTAGCTGTATAGTTTGGCAGTGACCTTGGCGAAACTACGCCCTGACGAAGAATAGCCGACGCCCCAAAGAGTAAAAACAAGGTAAAAAATGCTCGGATTGACGTCACATTTCTCAGGCAGTTTTCTGTAAAAAATACGGAGTAATGATAGTAGCTTTATCAGCTGTATGAACTTGGACATGCAGCAGCACCGGCAACACGCAGAACTGTTGTCAACGCCCTCGGCGTTTTGCCCGCGTTCGCACAAAATGCGTGCGGCGTTGGTGACTGTTGCCGGAGCCTCT
The DNA here is from genome assembly GCF_013339745.2 of Dermacentor silvarum. Taxonomy (NCBI): domain Eukaryota; kingdom Metazoa; phylum Arthropoda; class Arachnida; order Ixodida; family Ixodidae; genus Dermacentor; species Dermacentor silvarum. Next base: position 32,553,350 of record NC_051162.1, read on the forward strand.
GATATAAATAGGCACTTGGTGCCGCAGCTAAACGTCGCCTCCCTTCCCTCCCCCTCCCCCCTACGGCCGTTCGTGCGTCAGAAGAAGGTGCGTTTGCTCTACATATATGGTGTTGGTAAAGGAGGAAAGAGACACCTACTTCTGCAGCCCTTAAGGGAGCACAGCACAGAACGCGCGTTTGTTCTCCGCCGTGCGTTCACTCCCCGTGAAAGCGCGCGTCCCTCGTGCCCTTTCACTCGCACATACAGCGTTCGGCGGCGCGCGGCGACGATTTCATCTCCATTGACGTCATACGGAACCTCACGGCGACGGCGACGGCGACGGCGACGGCAACGGCGACGGCGACGCCGACGGCAGAAATCTGCTTTTGAGTGTCCATATAATTGCTATCGCAATAAAAAGTGAATGAGTGCCTTCATAGACCGAAACGACGTAACACACCAAGGAAAAGACAGGCGAAAGGGACGAGCACGCTCTTTCCTTTCGCCTTCGTTTTCCTTGGTGTATTGCGTCTTTTCGTTGTATGAAGCTTGTACTAACTAGCCCAAAAAGTTTTATTGAGATAAATTAGTGCCATTGAAAAGAAAATATGATGCATTTCGGTCTGGATGGGAAAGGAACCCAGGCCTTCCGGGGTGTGGGACGAGGACGCTTCCCTGTAGCGGCGGCTGCTTTTTTTTCTTTTCTTTTCTTTGGAAGCCACAACTGCTCTATGGTTTTGGCTTACTAAGGGTGCGTCTAGTGTGTGCCTCATTGCACAACTCACATGGTCACAGAGACGCGCTCGTGCCACTGCTCACGCGTTCGTCGTCTTCTACAGATGGCTCCGACGCTGCTCACCTTGCCAGCGTTACCATACTGCCCCTCCCTCTGCGAAGGCACCGATGGCACTGGCCCAATACCAGTTGGTGCGGCGATTTCGGTTAGTTCTGTTGTTCGCTTCGATGGACAGTTGCCACAATTCTTCATAAACGTATCTTAATCGTGACAAAAAGTATTGCAAGTGTACAAAAAATTGGTGTGGTTTTGATAGCGAAAGTTTCACTGCCCGGCTAGGCCCATTGCCGAGCTGTCGCCGAGGTGTGGTTTCGCAATGATATACAGACATGTTTGCAATGAATACAGTGTTTATTCATCATTTTTTATGCCTATGAAGACACTGCGGTGATCAGTAATGTAATGAGACTTGGTTGCAACTCGCGCGCCCAACTGTACTCGGGCAACGGCGACAATCTCTCCCTTCAGGGATCCGTAAAGGCCTAAAGTAGCGTGAACGCACGCACACGTTATGTAACGTTGGCGAGAACAACAGCGGCTATAGTTCGATCGATGGTTCGACGTACTGGCGCCGCCAACGTGACCGGACGCACGGCCAATGCGCGCCGACGCGCCCGGCGTCTCATGACGCTCGCCCGCGTGCCGATACCGCCGGACTACAAACGCGCCTTAATGCTCTCTTGTAGTTTGACCTCTAGCTCTCAAGGTGAAAACTGTTGAGTCGCCGACGGCTGCCCGAGGCAGCGTAATGAAGCTTTCGCTTCAATAAGGCTTTCGACTTAACGCTTTGCAAACGCGTGTAAGGCCTCATTCACACAGCCGTAAACCTTTCCGTCGCGTCACCGTCACAGCACCGTTTTTCGTCAGGGGAGAGGGTTTCCGAGTCGTGTCACCCTCAAAAACGAGTCGCCGGCGACGCAGAGCAGTGCTCTACGTTTCCGTCGCCAGCACGGTGACGGAGCCCCGACCCTTCAACAATGACCAATCGGAAATTAAGAAGCCGTCGCTAAATACAGCCATTTTACAAAGCTGAAGCTGGCAACAGCAGCGGCTGCTTGTTTGATTACATGCGTTCCACGTGTGGCACATGGAAAACTCAGCTGTACTTTTCGGTGGTCCTCAAATGTGCGACCTGGACCACACCTAAGGTCAAACCTGCGATTCCTGCACATGTTTCGCCCCCACGTACTTCGGCGCCGAGCTTTGCGCACTTGTTGCTGTCTCCGCTTGCAAAGCAAGAACAGCAGCAGCAGAAAACCGCTCAGCATCATGTAAGTAGACCCGTCCCGTGGTACAGTGTACTAGAATATAAAGGTAGTGGGCTCAGCGGCGCCGGGAGCGTGAAGCGCTGATGTCAACTTGTAAACAAAGCTATACATTCAAATCGACGGTGCCACGCCTGGTGTGCCACAGGGAAAGCGCACGTCTCTACACATTCAAAGACTAGCGGCGTCGTACCGTCAAGATCAGTGTAGCGTCCGCGACCGCGCTCGAGCCCTTTCCGATTGCTTCGACGCCGCAGTGATCGCTGTGGCAGGTGGCTGTGCATGTTCGTGGCGTCTCTTGTTTGCATGCACAGCAATATGCGCTTCCCCTGTAGCACAGCAAGGCGTCCCACCGTCGATTTCAATGTATAGCTTCGTTTCCAAGTTGACATGAAAGGAGGCTATGCCTTCACCCCGTTGCCTCTGGTGCGCAGTGAGCACACTACCCTTTTATTCTAGTACACTGTACCCGTAGTTGATGCGATTAAACAATTTATTCTTAGTTTACGCAAAACATTACACCAACATAAAATTAGTTAAAGGATTAAATGCGTAATGGAGATTATATTCCGTTATGTTTAGGGGAACATGGGACCGGTCAGTCAACACTGTACGAAAACCGTGCTGCTGTCGACGTCGCCACCTCCGTCGCCTATTCGTACACTGCTCCGTCGCGCCTGCTGTACGCTTTTTTTTTTTTTTTTTGACGTGATGGTGACGCGACGGAGCGTTTGACGGCTGTGTGAATGAGGTCTGACGCTTGCTTAATGTTTCGTATACAAATATGGAGATCTAACCTCTGGACTACGATCGTGCGTATACTCCGCTCGTGCCAATGGCGACAAGCTCTTTCACACGTTAGGCGCGTGCGTCACGTGCCAGTTTCTGGTGTTAAGCATGAAATACTCACTGGAGCCGCAAGCCAGAGCCGTATCCGGGCACTTAAACGAGAAGATCCGGGCAACGTTGAGAGAATAAAACGAAATCATCCGGTTAATCAGCCGAAAGTTAAGAAAATGCGGTCTCTGGCCCCCAACCATTTGTACAGGACCGCATTACACACGCTAGTTACTGCCCAAAAAAGTTGCAAGAAATATTGCTTCCGAGTTCTTCCTAATGTTCACAATGTCACTCAAGCTGTAACTTCTAATGCGCTGAACTTTTATTTGTCATTTCCAATAGCGACGTTCAAAAGGCAGATACAGGGCACCATGCACTTTATTGCCATCTTTTGGCGCTGACAGCGGGTTGCCTGTGCTCTTTTCAATGCCGGCGGTCCGTGAGATTTTGCGCCGCCTTTTTCGAGATATGGCGCCACACTGCGTGATCCGGCCAGCAGCGTGCGGCGCAGCGCGGATGCTCGTTTGGCCGAGACGAGACTTGCAACGAGGTTCAGTTCAAAACAGGTTAATTCCGGCTCAGTAAGCTTCCAGGCCTGCGTTGCGGCACCACTCTGCTTTGCCGGTAGCCATTTCATGCTCACATCTACTCTCGAATACAGAGAACCAGCAGTTTTTCTTAGTTTTTTTATGGTATCTGCAGAGCCGGCTGCTCTTAATATTTGTGCCCAGGAGTGTGGTTTTGAGCCTCGAGGAGACCATGGGTCACTTCCGGGCGTTTGGCTGTCCGTTAAACCTATCACTTTGGCTGCCGGTTCACGCAGGTCATCTAGGGCCTCTTCGAGAATCTTGCGGGTAGTGGTGTGACCTCCCAGATTACCGCGCCGCCCGATCTCGGAGGCCGTGATAATGGTGAGGAGAGCCCACAGTTCGAGCTTGTTGGCCTTGTGACCATGCCCACAAGGGGGGGGGGGCGATTATCATGTCAATTGCCTTGCAGCGTCACCACCGCCAGCTTAGCTCGTCTTGTGGTCAAGTGCCATGCCGCATCAATGAATACCGCATTCTACCAGAGTTCCGTACGAAAGGCCGCCACTGCGTTCATCCACGTGTTCTTGTTTGTGAGAATTTCAGGTCAGGAAGCTTTGATATTCTGGCAGGGAAATTGCTAGCTTCGAGCTCAAGGAGTCTTGGCATTCGCTGTTCATTTAGGCGGTCGGTGTCGGGGGGGTGGGGTGGGGGAGGGCTGTCGCCGCGGGGTCGCATTAACCGGAAGGAATTGGGGGAGAGGTCTGTGCAGGCCTCGGTAACATCCTGCCTCCTCGCATCATGGCCCTGGTTACGTGACTCATTTGACACGTGCACTTCTTTATCCTTTTTTCCGGAGATTTCATTTCACCCGCTAACAACTTAATGTTTTCGCTCATCGCATGACGCGCCGGCATTATTTTGAACTTACTCGAATGTCATCGTTGATTCTATTTGTGCGTTGTGTACGCTCTCACCGAACCTTGTGCAATCAGATTGTACGCGCGACACGAATTGTGTAGTACTTTCTGGAACGCGCGCGGGCGGCACCACCGATTACGCTGGAACCTTCGACGTGCCATGTAAATCAATTGTTCGACGATCGCCGATTTTGCTTGCCGGTAACGTTGTGCTCGGGTGTTACTTGTTTTCTGGTCATATGTTCACCCAATAAAGATCTAAATTTGCAACTCATAGTTTTGACACTGTGTCGTTTTTCACCGTCACTACAACGTGACACAATGATCGGTGCTCTGAATTGGCAGATCCGCGGGACACTCGTGTTGAAAACTTCCAGTAAGCTTCAAGTATGTGCCGCTGAGCTGAAAAACAAGCAGCTGCGCAACGAAATTGGAGGTCAGCGTGGTCAGGCACAGTGTCCGGATGGTGCTAGTTCTGGCACCCACCGAAGTGGCAGCGATGCGCTGGATCTGGTGGAGCTGTTCGCGGCAGGCGGGATTAAGTTGCCGCAGCCATTCTTTCAATCCACCGGTCTCGTTCAGCTGGACAACCAGGATCCGCACCCACTGCTCAGCTGGACTATCTATAGGTCGGCCGGCGATGTTGAGGGAGCTCCTGGTGCGAACAAAAGCTCATCTTCGGTTATGTCGCCTCCAAACTGTTTGTGGCGCGCGGTATGAGCGCTCTTGAACTTGCCGCAGAGAGCTTTTAGTGGATGCAATGTTTTAGTTTTTCTTGCAGCTTATGCCCGCCTTGCCAGATAATTGATTGGTAGTAACGTAATTCAACTACATTTTGTAGGCTGAGCGATCCTTTTCTTTAAATTTTTAGACGTCCAGACGTAAAAACATACCCGCATAATCTAATTGTGCGTGCGTGCACGTGTGTATGTGTGTGTCGCTGTCTTCCGCTGTCGTGAGCTATCCAGCAGCAGCCATGGTTAGCAAAGTTTGCACAAAGAAAGCTTAGAATCGCTCTATTCTGTGAGTGCTAACCGTATAAGGAAGCCAGCTTACGATATGTGCTATATACAATAAAAAATGTCGCAGTTTCGCCCGAAAGGCGAAGCATCGATTGCGATAGCAAATTAGTAGAGAGCTGTTCGGAGTAGGGATAGTAGTTTTATTGGCTGCATAAACTTGGACACATTGGCTTACTAACTGAATTAACAATCGTAGTGTCAGCGCGCACAAGCAAACATGAATAGATCACACTGAATGACCGCAGCCAACGACTGTCAAAACGCTGGCAGCAAGCGCAGGTTCGCGCGGTCTATCGCTTCAACGGAAACTGAGCGGCGAATGCACAGCGCATACAAAGGTCAGAGCCGTGTGGAGATAAGAGACGGTGCGGGCGACGGGCACCGCCGGGCAAAGGGCAGATGAGAAGTTGTTGGCAGAGGAGAAGCTGCCCCTCCCCTGCACCTCTCTTCCCGTTTCTTGCTTTCGCGTAGGAGATTGAGTGGCAAGATACGCCTTTGGTGCCGGAGCACAGCGCCGCCCCGCCTCCCTCCCTCCCATACCGCCACGGCCTTTCGCGCGACGGTCGTGTTTGCTTTCCACCGTGCGTTCGCTCTCCGTGGGGGAGTTCGCCCTCCGTGATAGCGTGCGTCCCCCGCGCGCTTTCGCTCGCGCATACGGCGCGCGGCGACGATTTTATCGCCCTTGGAATCTATACGGAACCTCACGGCGACGACGACGGCAGAAATTCGGTTGAAGTGTCCATATAATTGCTATCGCAATAATGCTATAGGTTTAACGCGAAGGGATAGAAAGGCAGCAGCATGAACTGAGGATGAAACGTAGGTACACGCTACCGATATCTTCCCGCTTCATTCATTGTCATTGCTGATTTATGCTCATGACTATCACTTCTACCATCACCCTTTAGTGTTTTCTTCACTTAGTACCCGTGTCCGAACACTGTCTTTAAAAAGGACAATTAGGAAGAATGCTAAATCACTTCAGTCTGGTAAATGGATGTTTTAAAACTACATTTTAGTTTATATGGCCAAAAAAATGACAATTACTGAAAGAAAAGACAGACTACCTTTCTTAAAATTTTGTGCCGTAACAAAATTGAAAAAAATCACAGGTCATACGCTGAGTCGGTATAGTAAGCGTATACATTTGCAGGTTATATTATTACCTTTGTATATTTACAGAATGCATTTAGGGAGCTTCACTCTGTGCAACTGAGAAAGATTTTGATTAGTTCATTTGATTTTTTAAATTTATACTGTTATCTGGTGCTGCTTCTATTATGCGTGTTTGTTAGCTACAATTTTGGGATAGCGGGTTCATCAGTAGACAAACTTCCAATATTGTCGCAGTTATTAACCAACAAGAACAACCCCAGCAGAGGTACGTTGGAGTGACGCTGCGAATTTCACGGTATGGTATAGCATTTGGACCTTTAGGCACACTAGACGTTTACGAAACTTTCCAGCTTTACCCTCTTTTTCTTTAGAATGCAATGAAGTCCTTGCTGGTCCATAAGTAATTGCTAAATTCAAGAAGATGCTGTCAAAATCGATAATGTCAAAGTGAGCTGGTTCAGGAACTTCCGAGCGGTGTCGCCCTTTGCATTTTATTTTTGTGCCTTTTCTGGCTTTGCCAAGCGCTTTCGCACTCTAGGAACACCTATTTTATCATTGCAGACGCGCTGTTTGCCAATATACCTCAACTAAATGAATGCGCCCTTCAGTTCCAGTAGAATTTGTTTTCAAGAGTTCAGGATAACGTTTTCATATTTTTTCCACCTACAGGTTGTGAGCTGCTGCAAACAGATGAAACAGTGGGCACAGGTGTCCCAGCGGCCTGCAAGAGCCTTTACGACCGTGAATGTTCGGGTAATAAGATAAGGCTTTATATGAAATTTTGCAAAACACTGCCAGATTACGTCATACCACGATGATTTATGTTTTTAATGAGAACACTCTAATATGAAACAGTCGGGAAAGAAAAAAAAACAGTTGCAGATAAAATCTGGTGGTGTAATCTGTAAGAACTGTCATCCTCCTCTCTCATTAATTTAACGTTTTCCATGAGGCTCACTGACCATTTCCAGGGATAACAGAGCCAAGCCTTCGTGTAATGCTACTAAAAATGGACGAAAGACTGAAAAATGAGAATATAATGATTTAGAGATATAGCCACTGTCCACATAATACTTACAAATCGCAAATAAATGCATGATTCAATGAGCACATATGTGAACTTGTGCGTGTAGCGCATGGCACACATTCTCTTGCAGCTATCAGCAAATAAAAACAGGAAATAAAGAAGCAAAATGATGTGACACTACTTAGTGAAAAGAAGCATTAAACGTTGATGGAAACACTGCTAAATGACTATACAATAAGTGTTGTGGATATTTTATATTTTATATCCATGATTGAGTACTCTCAGTTTGAATTGGAGAATCTGACTTCAGGACCTGACATTCAATTTTCGAACATTCGGTAATGACGGAACAAAGTTCACTCTAAATACTGGAACGGGACAGCTTAAAAAAGAACAAGCATGCACGCTTTTGGCATCTACTGGCCGTGTCAAGTTCACGACGTCGAATCAGAAATTTTTTTTTGTTTTAATGAATTGTCACTGAGTATTATAGCACTAGAGACTAGCTTACCACGTAAAATTTCACCGCATAACAAGCGAAGAAATAATGGGGCCAGTGCATGCGCAAAGAAATCAGTCGTTTTCGTGCGTTGTAAGCCTTCGCAAATTTTTAAATTTGATGTTAGAAACTAATGTACGCAAAGAGTCCTTTGCATATAGAAAATAAGATGACAGCCTTTGAAGCTACAGCCACCGTCTCACCAAATGACTCCCAAGATTGGTCGACCTGTGGACACGAAATAACAGACGGTACGTTTCTTGCTTCGTGCCATCTCTTTCTCGCCCCCCCCCCCCCCCAAAAAAAAAATAAGAAAAGAGGAGTCGCAATGACTTTATGCTGTATTTTAGCTGCGTGCATGATTTTCGACACTTCTAAAATTGACGGGAGAGCTTTTATGGCAGTAGCACTATAATGACATGCCTGAATTGAATTTAGATATTCTTCGTGTACTTAATTTTTCCAGCGTAGCTTGTATTGCCTCACAACTGTTGGCGTCGGTGTTGGCGTACGAGAAAAACTATCCTCATCACCATGTGCTTGAGCGTCGTCATCTTCTTGCGCAGCAGGCTAGTTGGCGCCGTGCCACTGCTCCCGCGTTCATCGTCGTCGTCTTCTTCCACAGCTGGCTGCGTGGCCGCTAATCATTCCAGCGTAGAATTTCACTTCTCTTCTGTCGTCATAATGGGGAGGCCGCGTTTACGAGTGTATGAGCTATTGCTTAAGAGGCTATGAGCCATTCATTGCCTTATGTAACGGACAGATTGAATTTTGAAGCAATTTAATTTCGAAGAATCGCAAGCAGCAATGGAGGGCAGATGCTACTAACCACGCTGCCGAGCAAACTCGTGACATCGAACGCAAGCGTCAACGGCGGACTGCGGGCATACCGTCAGTGGCGTAGTTCTGTCGGTCGCAGCCGAAGGTATGTGTAACCTCATAATTGAGAAATACTTTAATGAACCCTCGAAACTAAGCCAGTGATAAACACCGGGCCGCTCATTTCAGCTTCGCTGGTTAACCATCTTCACAGAGTGGAAGAGCCGATTAATTTTTTTTCTTAATTGAATGGCGAAGCCTTCACGTGAGACGCTAGATGGACGCTCGCACGCAATGACTGTGCGGGTGTGAGTAGTATAAGAAATACTTCCAAGACAGGCCTTGTTTGAACACTTCTACGCACAAAAAAAAGAGTGCTGCATAAACGTTACTAGAACATATCACAAAGCATCGCTGGGCATACTTAGCATACCCCTCCCCTCCTCCCCGTGTTTAGGGCACATAAAAAGATATTTCCAACGTTAAAAATTAATCGTAAATATATTACGTAAGTGGTAACGTGGCGTGGAGCAGAGGAAGAACACCCGGCTTATAATCTGAAGGTCGTAAGTCCGAATCCTCCTCCAGTCCAATACATTTTCAGGCATGGAGTGGCGACTGATAATGGCAAAAAAAATCGCCGAGAGCTAGTGGGGCTATACTAGTCCAGGTGCAACCAAATTAGGAAGGTCCACTAAGCTTCAAAAAAAGTCGCTCCCTCACCAGAACAGGCATTGGCCTCCCTGGGGCAGTATTCGGCCACTATCTCCCTTATGACTCCTGCAAATAACCCATGGCCCTCAGGCCCCAGCGGCTGCGGAGCACCTGACCAAGGCGGCGGCCAAACCTGCGACGCGGCAGCGGGTGCTAAGAATCTCTGGGTCCAGACAGGCCGCCACTCGAAACTGAACCTGGAAACGTTCAACACTCGCACCCTATCGAGTGAGGCTAGCTTAGCAGAGCTATTTGAAGAAATATTAGGTATAGCCTGGGACATTATTGTCCTTAGTGAGATTAGAGCTGGTGAGGAGTTATACAGTGCTGACTAACGACCACGTCCTCTGCTACAGAGGTCTTCCAAATAAGAGAGAATCCGGGGTGGGATTTCTAGTTCATAACAACATAGTGGGCAACATTGATGAATTCTACAGCATTAATGAGAGGGTAGCAGTCGCCGTAATATAGCAGAATAGGAGGTATAGAATGAAGGTAGTACAAGTCTACACCCCAACCTCCAGTCACGACGATGAAGAAATAGAACAGTTTTATGAAGATGTTGAATTAGCAATAAGAAAGGTGCAAACGCAGTATACTATAGTCATGCGAGACCAATGCAAAAGTGGGGGAAAAGCAGGCTGGTGAGCAAGCAATTGGCAACTACGGCATCGGCTCTAGAAACACTAGAGGAGAGATATTGGTAGGATTCGCCGAAAGGAATGGGCTCCGAATAATGAATGCCTTCTTCAGGAAGCGCAGCAACAGGAAATGTACCCGGAAACGCCCTAATGGAGAAACAAGGAATGAGATAGATTTCATACTCTCTGCCGATCCCAGCATAGTGCAGGGTGTAGAAGTGTTATGTAGGGTAAAGTGCAGTGACCATAAGTTAGTAAGGTCTAGGATTTCTCTCAATTTGAAGAGAGAAAGAACAAAATTAGTCAAGAAGAAACAGGCCAACCTAGACGTAGTAAGGGTAAAGGTAGACCAATTCAGGCTGGTGCTCGCAAACAAATATGCAGCTTTAGAACAGGAAGATGAAGATAACATAGAGGTAATGAATCAAACCGTAACTAGGCTGATCTCAGAACTAGCAATTGAAGTGGGAGGTAAGGCACCAAGGCAACCAGTAGCCCCGCAGGGGCGTCTGCGTAAGCAGGCGTTTGGTGTGTTGCGACACCACGGACCCGAGCACCTGGGGGTTGGCCCCTCCCGCGTGTGACTGTGCGCGGCTTAGCCGTGTCCGGGGAAAATGGGATCCTGGGGGTTGAGCCAATGCTGAGTGCTTGGACCTTTATGGCCCCTCGGCGGAGGCAACACACCCCTTTGGCCTCGGTTTCACGTAGACGTCACCCCCGGACTGACCCACGCGGGGGAAATCGGTGGGAAATCGCCTTTTCCTGTCCCTATCCTCAATCTATTGCTTTCCTATCAACTCACCTTATCTGTCCTGTCATCTCCTTTCTTCCCATTTTTTTTCTGTCTTTTCTAGGCGGCCTGGGTTAACCTAGTGCTCTATATCCAACCTTGAGTATGGCGCATTGGGTTATATCAGCGATGCACGGCTGACGTCTGCAAATTATGCTCTGTCAACTTGTAGCGTTCCCTTAATTGTTGGGCTTCATTTCATGGTGGGTGGTTGCCATTGCTTCCGAAGTAACTACTATGGGCGTTTATTAGGCAACTCTTCCTCATCTGTATGTTATCATCATTATCCACAGACATTTACCTATGCTCGATTTCGCCTGTATATGTGATCATCATCATCATCATCGCGTATGTACTGCGCTGGTTCGGTGACGAGCTCCCGAACCTAATAAACGCCGTCTCACCCGAGACGTCACAAGTGGTGGAGTGTGTTCTTCGATCCTACGTCCTCTGGCCGTCCGTTAAGCCTCCTGGAGCTTCGTTCAGGTCGCCGCTTGCGCCCACTGTCACCAAAGCAAAATTGGCCGAGGGCCGACCATCGGGTGGTGCTTGGCAGATCGCTAAGAGCCGATCATGTCGGCTTGAAGAGCTTGGGCCGTAAAAAGGCCGACTTATGTTGCCGACCCTGTCGGCGCTGGCTTGGTCACGGATGCTGACCCGGATGCGTAGGGCTTCATAATGCCGAGCACGAAAGTTTTGGCTGGCCAGAGACATCGGCTTCACGCTGGCCTGTCGCTGCTGGCCGATCATAAAGGATGCCCCCGCCCGCCGCCTAGTCGGCGCCCGAATAGAAGTCGCTGCCTAGTCGGCGTCGACTTCCGACTTGGGGGGAAGGGATTGGGGAGCGAAAGAATAGAGAAGGAGGTCGCCTCAACCGTCTGTGGCACTTGGATCAGGCCGCATTCACGGGGAGGAACCGGCAAGAGGCAGGTGCGTAGATGATAGCTGTAAGGGGAGCTTTTGGCGGGAAGAGACGTTCAGTGCATGGCTGCTTGGTCGGCGCATCTTCGCACGGTTTCTATGGCGCTGCGCTTCTTGTTCGCGAAAAATGGACATTTCCAGCCTGCGGATTTTCACCCCCTACGGACGTCCACATTTACTCGTAAGTTGCACGTATTATTTATGCTATTAGAGGTTATCTTTTGTAGCGTTCATTTGGAAGGAGAGATCGTAAAGCTGCGTTTCTTTGTTTCGAGAGCTCGTCCGCGCTTTTATATCTGTTGAAAGCGACATTATAATAGCGCGGCCAAATTATCATGTCTTGTGGTTTATGGAGCTGCACTCAATGTGCAAGAGCTTGTCGATGCATACCAAAGCTTGTCGTGCAAGCGAATTAAGAGACTGGGTGCGTCCTGATATGCATGAAGCACCGATGTGTGCATGCATGCAGTGCCCGTAACGTATACTGCACGGGGTCCCAACTATCATGCATCAAAATTTTAAAATATGCAAATGCCACGTAGTTGTACAGAACCAAGGTAATGTTGTTTACCGTCGCTTGAAGATACTCAGATAATTTTTTGCATTCTGCCTTATTACCTATTAGTCTTAATTAATGATTATACTACTATCAAATACTATAAAAGTGTCAATGAGAAAATTGTAGAGAAACATGAAAATCCCGATACAGCTTTCTGTTGCAATTAATATGTGCTACATAAAAGTGTTTTCCGAGTGTGAAAGAAGCCTGCGAATTCACGCAAAGTACGAGCGGCGAGTCGCGCGGCAACTTTGCGTGTATTCGCGGGCTTTAACACTCGGAAAAACACTTTTATGTAACACGTATTGAGCAACAGAAAGCTGTATCGGGAATTTTTCATGTTGCTTTACAATTTTCTCATTGGTACTTTTCATCTAATTATAATATTTGAGAAGTTGGCTAATTAATTAGGACTAAATGTGTAATTAGGCGGAATGAAAAAATAATCTGCAGGTATCTCCAAGCGATGGCAAACAATATTACCTTGGTTCTGTCCAGCTACGTGGCATTTGCATATTTTTAAATCTTGGTGTATGATAGTTGGGACACCCTATAGTAGTATATGCCGTGCGCACGATGTATGTACGTTGCATTCGTGGTGAAGGTGATTTTGAGAAAGGCGAATTTTGCCCGTTAGCGTGAGATTTTCGCGACGCTTGGTTTGAGGATAAATAATGTGCGTTTCATGTGCGATGCGTATTTAGGGGTTGTCATGAAAAATCATGGATTTGTCAGAACCTGTCCATAATTAAGTACAATGTTTAAAGAGTTATTGAGAGGCCACGAAGCATCTGGTCCAATATTCAGCACCCAAGCCATAGTTATACATGTCCGATTTCTGAAACTTACGTAGTACATGTCTGTATTTCAGAGATATATACCAGAGCGGGACCATAGCAGAATCAATCAAGTCACCTGGCTGCACAGTTCTCTGGTAAATGCGCTTACGCAATTCAAACAATGACCTTTTCAAGTACCCATACAAGGCTGTCATTACTTCCCATTTTATGCTTGTCACAACCACTAACTTACTATTATAGCATTTCAAAACAAAGTATTCCAGTTTCTGTGGTGTTTGTATCTGAATAGTACAATAAAATTCGCCAAAAATCAACTGTAGTGATAATTTATTTGCAAAGCGCTCGCCTTCCATACATAGAGCGCTTAAGGACACAAACGTGTGTATGAATTAAATAGCGAATTATACTGGGTGTCCTTTCTTATGTCAAACTATCTTTTTTATTATTGTTGCAGATACCAACATTCCGTTTTTTTCATCTGGGCTGCATTTAAGAGGTGGACATTACTTTCTAAATGAGTAGTATATTGCATAAGTTGCTAATTGACAAAATCGTGCCAATTATGTTTTTAATTATTAACTTTAGTGCACATGTTGCAATGGTGGAAATGAGCCCATTAACATATAGGGCCTATTCAGTTGGAACCAATTTCGTAACTGGTACCAGTTTCAAGGTATACGTCAAAGTATGGGGATCGTATCCCGGCCGTGGCGGCTGCATTTCGATGGAGGCGAAATGCAAAAACGACTGTGTGCTTGCGTTGTAGTGCACGTTAAAGAACTCCAGGTGGTCAAAATTAATCCGGAGCCCTTCACTATGGCGTGACTCATAATTAGAATTGGTTTGGCACGTAAAACCCCAGAAAGAAGTAGTATGGGACAAAAATGCCTTGGTGTCATCTGTATTTTCTTTCTGCACTGTGAATATATGCAATTCTTGAGGGTAGTATTTAGGACACCAACTCATTTTGCTGACTTTGACTTCGTATATCTCGAAATTGGTGCTAGTTACAAAATTGGTTCCGATTGAATAGGTCCTGCGCGCTTACGGCCTCTAATTCCGCCATTACGACATGTACCCTAAAGCGAATAATTAAAAATATAATTAGCGCGACTCTTCCAATGAAATGCTGCACTTGTAAGTTATCCGGAATGTAATGTCTGCAGTTAAGGTAACTCTGCTGAACAAGCGGAATATTTGGTATCTGCAGCAGGGGCCTTAAAAATCGACATAAGAAAAAAAAGACAGTGCATGTGAGCAAAAAAAAAAAAAGCCTACATATAAATGCCGGCAATAGAATGCTGGCCGTGGACAAGCCACGTTGTGACCGTCGTGCGGAAGTCGTTGGCCCGTACGGCGGCCAACCACGGCCACAATGAAGTAACCGGCGGCCACGACGTCGGCCCGATGCCGACTGCAGCCCACCTACCGGTGGTCGGCAAACAGATTGGCCACGTGCAGAACCAAGCCCGGCCCGACCCAGAAGGCCGAGACCGGGCCTTCGTCTCTTTAACTGGCCATGGGCGGCCGCCCGATTTCCTGCCGAGCTCATTTTTTTTGCTTGGGCAGCCAATATGCCGCAGGAGGTGCAGCCTGACGCCTCTATTGCCGCCATTCCGACATCGCAAGTGACTCCTTCCTTTATCTTCACCAGCCCCCAGCGTGACCCCCATCTCTACGCTGGTCTTCGCCGAGAGGATGGGAAAGACTGGTTGGACAATTATGAGCGAGTCAGTTCCGCCAATCAGTGGGATGATGTTCACAAACTCCGCCATGTCTCCTTCTATCTGTCTGGTGTGGCGAAGACGTGGTTCTTTAACCACAAGATCGACTTCACGGACTGTACTCGCTTCAAGCACCAGCTTCGCGAAGTCTTCGGCGCACCGGCCGTTCGGTCCACTCTCGCCAAGAAAAGCCTCGATGCTCGCAAACAACACATGGGCGAGTCGTACACCTCCTACATCGAGGACGTCCTTGCCCTCTGCCGACGTGTGAATTCGTTAATGTCGGATTCGGACAGGGCACGCCACATTCTCAAAAGCATTGGAACTCTCGCCTTCGATGCCCTCGCCACCAAGAATCCGGCTACCGTCGCTGACGTCGTCACCACTTGTCAGCGCCTCGATAAGCTCGACTCGTTCGCCTACAGCCCGACTTTAACGATGCCCATTCTACAGTGGACAACGATCTTCGTACACTGATACACACGCTCATACGCGAAGAGTTGCAATCGATGGGCTTACCCTCACCTTCGACGTGTGCAAGCAAGCCTTTTGGTGCATCATTGCGTGACGTTATCAGGGAAGAACTGGCGTCTTTGACCTGCGCTGTGCCAGTACAAGCTCCTGTCCCTCACGCACTACCGACTACCGCACTACCGACATAAGCGCAAGTTGCTCGGCCACGTCACTTCTCCGTTGCCGCTACCAACTTACGCGTCGGTTGCTACTGCGCCCACGGTTAACTTCCCGTCATCGCCGCCAGAGCCTTCATCGGCTCACCTGCCCTCATTGTCACCCGGTACACCGAACACCTCCTACTACCCACCTGGGCGTCCGTCTCGTCCTACGTGCTATTATTGCGGCTATCGCGGCCACATATCACGTTTTTGCCGCAAGCGCCAGCAAGACGAGCGTCGGGGCTACGAGATGTGTGAGCGCGATTTTTATAGTGGGGCCTCTTACCAAGGGCGGCGTTACTGTTCACCTCCGCAGCGCTCTCCATCTCCGCCCGCATCACCTGAGGCACGAGGGGCTTTCCGTTCAGCCAGACGCCGTTCCCCATCGCCCTTCCGCCGCTCATCGTCAGCACTTCGGCCTGCCTCACTTACCTCTACCGTTCGCCCGTAAAACTAAGCGATGCAGTTTCCGGAGGAAAAACTGCATACGCAAACAGGACTGAAATTCCTGAAGCGCACCCATCCAATATGATTCGTGTGTATGTCGAAGGGGTGCCCGTGGATGCTTCAGTGGATACTGGTGCGGCTTCGTCTGTTATTAATGCTCATTTGTGTTCGCGTCTAAAGAAAGTTATGACGCCTTAGGATGGTCCCACGCTGGTTGCAGCCGAAGGGAAGACTATTCAACCTTCTGGCTTCAGTACCGCGCGTGTACTTATCGATGACATTCTCCATCACATACAGTTTGCTGTGCTATACCCGTGCTCTTACCAGCTGATTTTGGGATGGGATTTTCTGTCTTCTGCGTCTGCTGCTATTTCTTGTGAGCAGCGTGTGGTACACCTTACCGACATCGAACGCTTGCTTGGCAAAGAAACCAACACGCCATTTCACCTGATCGCTGCAGAAGATACGGAACTACTCCCAGGACGAAACCAAGTTTTTACCCTCCTATCCAACGACATTGACCATGGTGACGTCTTGGTGTTCCCTTCTTCCCGTTGCCTTACTAAAGGCATAGCATTTCCATCAGAAGTTGTTCGGTTCCACCATGGATCTGCACTGGTTACTGCCACGAACGAAACACCAGAAAAAATCCTACTTCCGCAAGGCACAACCGTTGCCTGCGTCGCCGATCTGGAGCCTGTCTGCATCTTCCCACTTACACCAGTCTCATCTGGGGACCCATCTTCTAGTGATTCTTCTTCGGCCGCCACCCTTACAGCAGTGATCAGGACTGAGTTGAAACCCGCGCAGACACAACAGCTGCTGGCTTTGTTGAAAAAGCATGCTAACTCTTTCGACATCTATTCGTCGACCTTGGGCCAAACTACTGTTGCAGAGCGTCACATTTTGACAGACGACTCATCTATCGTGCGGCGCCGTCCATACCGTACGTGTGTCTCTCGCCGAGCGGGAAATCATCGAAGACAACGTCGCCGACATGCTGGAACGTAAGATAATTCGCCCCTCGGCTAGTTCTTGGTCGTCTCCTGTTGTCTAGGTCCGCAAAAAGATGGCTCCGTGCGCTTTTGCATCGATTACCGGGCGCTCAATAAGATAACTCGAAAAGACGTCTAAACTATGCCGCGCATTGACGACGCCCTTGATTCCCTCCAAGGTGCGGAATACTTTTCCAGCCTGGATCTGCATTCCGGCTATTGGCAAATCGCCATGTACGAAAACGATAAAGAAAAAAACGGCGTTAATGGACTGTACGAGTACAACGTAATGCCTTTCGGGCTCTGCAACGCGCCCGCGACTTTTGAGTGCATGATTGACACCGTGCTGCGTGGCCTGAAATGGAAGACCTGCTTTGTTATCTGGACGACATTGTCATTTTTTCATCCTGAGTTCCTTAGCACCTGCAACGCTTGGATGAAGTTAGAACTGTTAGAACTTACTGAAGCAGAACTGTTGGAAGGCTGGCAAGACCAAAATGTCATTGAGGTAAAGGGGGTAAAAGTCAGGCCAGAAAACAACGAAATTCCAACAAACCATCTGATCATTACATTTGCCTGTAGTGTGCTACCAGAATCCCTCGAGACAGGCTATACCAAAATACGTGTAAGACCTTACATTCCAAACCCTCGTCGATGTTTCCCACGAAACACTCAAGCAGCTATTTGATGTCTAAAAGATGTCTTGAACGGATATTTCAAAAGTCTAATAGCTGTCCTGGTCAAGACATTTTCTAGCCGTGGACGTCTACAGGTACTTCAGTAAGCCCTGCTAAAGTTACGCTAAAAGTTGGCTAATAAACATCTCGCAGCTTAAAGAATTGTATTAGACGTTCCCAGAATTCTGTAATAATGGCTTCGGAAACATTATGCAGGCTTTTATAAAACATCTTGACAAGGACAAGTTACAAATTTTATTAGACGTTCCCAGAATTCTGTTATAAATTAGAACAGAATTCTGGGCACGTCTTAGAAAATTCTTAATTAAGCTATAAAAGCCTGCATATTGTTTCCGAAGTCATAACATATAATGGCTTCATAAACAATATGCAGGCTTTTATAGCTGTTTTTAGAGCACCATTTATAGATTGTCATCCTACAGTGACGTGGTAAGCAAAATTAATGGCCACTTCTTCTGCATACCATGCATCCGTATGCTAGCTTCGTAGTAAACGTTACTATATAGAACTGAAAATTAAATTGAAGCATTACATTATATTATTTATAACTTGCATAACTTTTTTAACATATATCAAATGAGCAACACACATCCAAAGCAAATGTGCATAACATGCAGAAAAAAAGTACAACCTGACCTTGTGAGAAAGCGGCTTTATTGACTAATAAATTAAAGGGCATGCAGAATGATTTTACAAAATTTTTAAATGCAGTTGAAAAGGTGACCACATAAAATAAGGTGTAGCTGCTGTAACCACGGTAATCCAGGTCCCTTCTCTCTTGGATACCTCTGGCTGCCCACATAAGTTTGCTCTGTAATACAAGTCAAGAAAAAGTGAGTAAGCCAGACCTGATTTACAATAAAGATGAGCAATTCGGTATTTGAAATAGCAAAATATGTACCGTTTTACCTCGGTCACATTTACTTTATTTACTGTGCTCTATCTATTTCACTTCTCTCTTTTCATCCCTATACCCCCTTCCGCAGTGCAGGGTAGCAAACCGGACGTGTGTCTTGTTAACCTCCCTGCCTTTCCTCCTCTATTTCTCTCTCTTCTCTCAAAATCTTGTGCTGTAGAATGACGTTCAGAATTATGTTGCAGATATGATATGAAAAAGCTACTGCAGAGTGAAATTGAACTGGGAAATGGCTTAAGCCACACACGACTTACAGTAGATCATTAGCAGTTAGATGGTTTGCAAACAAATCTCTTACAAGAGTATGTTACTTTTATTTAAGTAGAGGTCTCACGAAACACAAAACGTCTTAAAAACTTCTCGGAACGGCTTCGAACGGCTAAAGACGTCTCGGTCTACGCGAAGAGGTTAAACAGATGTTTTTGGAAACATTATGTAGCAGGAAGTACGGTTAATCAAATATGATACTGTGTTTCAGCTGTGGTAACATCCCACCTCTTTCGTCACCGGTGTATACATTGGTGAACGTTTTGAGAGCGTCTAACT